>NC_051176.1:97915490-97962990 GCF_013339695.2 Rhipicephalus sanguineus
CCCTTTTAATCCACTCTGCAATATCGCCTAATCTAATCTGCCCTTCAGAATCTCTTATGAAGTCTCAGACTACATAACTGTTTCCGTGCGTATCTCTTTTTTCACTTTGGCGTCATTCAAAACATATTCCTACGCGCATGAGCGGTAACACTGTATCATAAATAAACTCTGTGCTTTTACGGGCCAAATCTACATCTTGAATTTTATACGCATACGTAAAGATATGTCATTCACAAAATCGATATTTACTAACAGTTTTCTGTCTCACTTTCACCTTTGTCTGGTGTTTTTTGTACTGATGCCGCCAGTATTAATATCACTTTTTACACTTTAACACGAAAGTGTTTTATGCCGGTGTCCACCAAGACTTTAGTGACGCATTTCCGTCAAGGATACGACGTTGGTAAAATGAACGCCAACGGATATAAAAAAAAAATGTAAGAAATAGATCCCCGCCGGAAATCGAACATACGACCTCTTGGTCCGCGACGATAAGCGCCCGGCACTCCAACCACTAAACTACCGAGGTTTTTTCTTTTCTTTGTTAACACTAAACTACCGAGGCAGATGCAGAACACCCCATAAACGCGCCTTATATCTCTCGCACATTATATCTTGCGCGCTGCTCTCTGATGGCTGGGCTAAGCGGGGCGGAGCGCTGCCTCTGTCTGTGAGCGGTGAAGGGAAGTAATGCGCCATGAGGCTCATGCATGACACTTACTAGCGCCGATAGAGAACGCTTCGGCGACGACGCAGTTAAACCATGGCCTCTGAGACTGCGCGCTGGCGTGTAATCTCGGAGGTTATGATTAAATCGTCTCGATACCAGTGAAGAACACTAGTCGCGTTAGCATCGGGTCGCCGTAGACGCAGTTACGTACTTTACCTTTCGCTTCGTGCTAGAGCGTGACGGCTCGTTGTCGTAGTGCAGCTTCAACATGCGCCCAACGGTGTTTCGCCGTCGACTGCTTGAAATGCAATAGCACCGACTAATAAAAGTATTTGTATAAGTGCTGCAGAAAGGCAACGATGTTGACGGCGACGGGTGACGGCCTTGGTGGAGCGAGACAGAGCGAGCAGGACGTGGAATGTCTGCGCGCGTTCGCGGCTCAAGCTACCTCCCGTGTTGCCCGTGCCTCAAGCTCTGCGGCTTAAGCTACCTCTGCCTCCCGTGTTGCTGAAGCGCAGTGTGGTAGTGTGTGCATCGCCACAGGCTTAGGTTACCCTATAAGTCGGGAGCGTACACCGTGCTGTTCCTATTCTCAATTGACGACGCTTTGAACAAGTGCATATCGAGTACCAGTGTTTATTATTGTGCTTGTTGATGTCATCTTTGCGCGGGACTCACGATACGCTGTGTCGTTAAAAACTTCAGCTACCACCACGGTTAAATCATAAGGTCGCGGGATCGAATCGCGGCCGCGGCGGCTGCATTTGTGATGGAGGCGAAAATGTTTGAGGCCCGTGTACTTAGATTTAGGTGCACGTTAAAGAACCCCCGGTGGTCGAAATTTCCGGAGTCCTCCACTACGGCGTTTCTCATAATCATATCGTGGTTTTCGGACGTTAAACCGCAGATATTATTATTATTAACGGGTAAATCATGATCATGGGCGTTATTCGTTGCGATGGAGATGTGCCACTAGGCGTCAACCTGGGTGCATCCACGTCAAACAGTGCTATAGCTGCCAAACGCCAATAGACATTGTACAAGCTCCCATATATCACTACACAATAAGCACTACTCCTGTGAAGACACGTTTCACTTTCGTGTTATACCGATTCCTATGACGGAAGGATCAGCCATTTTTTTCTTACGTTATACTTTTATTTTATTTAATTAATTAAACTTTTTTTGAACTCCTAACCTCTTTGATGTATTCGTCACGGGACCGAGCTGCTATATGCCAGTGTAGCTTGTTGGTCAAGGCAATTTGCATCCATTCTATGTACTTACGAGTGAGAATATAAATAATTATTTAATTAATTAAGAGGCATGCAGGCGGGGGGGGGGGGAATCTGGAATGATTTTAACATGCGCCTAAGTCGGAGTAAAAGAGCGTTAGTGCATTTTATCTGTGGCTGGTATCAAATCCACGCCCTTAAGTTCACCAGTAGCTGGGCTGCTACATACGGCAGGTGAGTGGTGACACTCAGGAATACCGCCAATGTATAGTGAGCTTTCTGATGCTACTCTTCAAGGCGACGTTGGGTACCCCATTGACACTTGCTTCGAAACACGAATGCCTAATGTCGGTAGCGTACTCGACTCTGAAATCTACATATGTCAGGGGTCTCAAACTCACCTCAACTATAGCGGGCCACAGTCACGAAATTTAGTCCCGCAAGGGCCGCGACAGTGAAGAAAGTTGGGGGGTATATCTACAAAATGTCAGCTACCGTTGCCATTTGAAAGGAGCCCATTCCCATATCTCATATATGGGTGATTTCTGAAGGAGATTTGGCCCCATGATTCGAGACACATATCGATACCGATCTGCAGAATGTATAAAATCCGGGCGCAGATTGTGAGATGCAGAGTTCTTGTTTCACGGTTATGTTTTAACACGCGGTGACCGCGTGGGTGCCTCACGAAAATGACGCTTGAGATCGGTCATGCCTGTGTAGCTCATGAACGTACTCCCTTAAAAAAGTTACAACAAAATATGGGATGAAGAGTCGTGTGCGGGCCGGGCCGCTAGCGAAAGGTCCGAGGGCCGCGTGTTTGAGATCCCGCCTATAGATCTTACCAAACTCGATGTAATCTGTGGAATAGGATTCGTGGTAGCACATATGTTTAGTGCCGCTCTCTTTTGTCTAACTTGGCGCAATATGAAATTTTTCATAGTCAAGTATATGAGTGTTTACGTAGGCGTATTGAAGGGAAGGCTACGCTGTGCGTTGTCTTCACTTCTGTCTGCGCAGTTAATGACTGCAGCGTTGTTACAGCCACGGTTGGCAGTCATTGAGTGAAATCTCTTCATGTTTGCCTGTGCCCGTGTGACACCGTACTTGTTAGTTTAATCTGTAGAACCTTTGCTGCGCTATATACATCACATAAAACTACGAACCTTACAGTGTAGCTGCCTAGTGCATTGCCATCGCTACGAACACTTCGCCTTTTGGAATAAACTGCGACTTTTTATGTATTATTCATTCAATTATATATATTCTACATACCCCAGCTCATGAAGGGCTTCTGAAGGAGTGGGCGCAATCCTAAAGTAAGTGATAATAATATCTGGGGTTTAACGTCCCAAAACCACGATATGATTATGAGAGACGCCGTAGTGGAGGGCTCCGGAAATTTCGACCACCTGGGGTTCTTTAACGTGCACCTAAATCTAAGTACACGGGTCTCAGACATTTTCGCCTCCATCGAAAATGCAGCCGCCGCGGCCGGGAATCGATCCCGCGACCTTCGGGTCAGCAGTCGAGCGCCATAACCACTAGACCACCGTGGCGGGGCCCTAAAGTAAGTGTTCCAATACAGTAAATGCGTTTCTGAAAATTCTAATAGCAATTAGACAGAACGGGAGAAAACGCTTTTTAAGTACATTGCCACTGAGTGCGGCGAAAAGTTTAATTGAAATGATAAGAGTGGAGCGGACCTTGCCAGGAGAATAATGCAGTTCCGAATAAAACTTGAGAAAACTGTACTTAAATGTGCTAATGCCAGTGGAAAATTGTTTTAGCTGAAGTTCATCATAGCTGCGGTCACAAAACTAAATAGCCACAATTAAATTTTCACCATATTACAGCCGATGCATTGTGCACAAATTTTGGTGAACCAATTTCCCGACAGAGAAATATCGGCGTTCGGTCTAATGAAGCAAGAACAGAGGAGGGGGAGCACTATCTCTCCTATCTGCGGAATAGAAAGTCAACAGATAATGAAGCTGCGGAAAGCTTCGAAGGTGCACATCAGTGCGCAAAAATAACTGCGCCCACGTTTTCCTTCGCTTCACTTTCAAGTACCCATGAAGAAGGATGGGGGAGCAGCGGCCGATATCAATTGGCTTCGTGTGGCTGTGTCTAACAAAAAATCAATTAAGCCGCAAGGGCGATGCAGTGAAGGCGATCGCAACAAATCGGAATGTTATACGAAATAAGGCTAGCAGCTCAGTTCATTAGTATCCGACCTGGCGTAACTCTACAAAAAGCTGGCGTGAGGATTATAGTCACTCCAGGGAGCGAAGCTGTTTTCGAGCTGTCTGTTGCTTGACAGCTTGAGAGTAAGCGGTAAGAACAGCACGTACGACGGCATGTGCCGTCTACTGATCTCAGTCTCGATAGCTCTCGTGCAACCGCGCCCTTTTGATCAAAATTCGAAGTTTCTGACAAAGCGACGCAGCCCCCCCCCCCTCCCCACCTGAACTCCTTCAAGGGCCCCTAAACAACCTCTGAAAATAATGAGAATGAGAGCGTTATTCTCTCTTGGTGTTTCCCGTATTTTCGGCACAATTCGTGACGCCAGCAGTCTGTTCACGTGACGTCATGAGAAACTAAGCTCTCGATTGGTTCATATGCGAGGAGTATGAGATTCGAATTGTCTCCTACCCTGCTTTGCCATGCAGTCGCACGACCGATCTGCCTTGTCTCACATGACTATCGTGCGTGATCACCTGATTTCACTTTGTTTTGTGCAGTCAACCGCAAAAGTTTACGGACAACGCGAGCGCGCCCAAGAGCTTCTTCGCGACATTTCCGCTACGTCAGCGGCAATCGACAGCAGCGCTTCGCCCAAAACGCATCCATCCCTTAATCGATGGCCACGCTATTTTTCCACTGGGCAGGAATATTTTCCACCTTTCGCTTTTTAACGAGACGCGCTCTTCGGCGGCCGTGTCTACGGTCTATCAGCATAACTGTTATCAATCGCAATCTTTCTCGCAGAGTGATATCTACCCAATGCACACCGTTCGAAGCACGTCGTGGTAGCTTCGATTCTGCTATCAAAGTAGAAGTGGAACTCTCATATCGCAGATAAGCACTTTGCGTGAAAACAACGAACTAATAGTGTTCTGTACTGCAGTAGAAAACTGCCAGACCGGTGAATAACAGGAAGACCCGTTTCCGGCCCAGCGCTGCGCCCGACGCTAGATGGCGTACCGCTAGTGGCACGAACACGCAGTTTGGCACGCGCTCGCGTGGCCCATAAACTTTTGTGGTTGACTGCACGTTTTCGAGTACGCAAGTGGAGATGGCAGGGTGTAGCCGAAAAGCGCGAAATCCTGATAGGCTCAACGCTTAGTGCTCACATAGTCCACGTATTTTATGAAGAATAGGTGCCAGAAGGAGATAGCGGCGACAGGAACGGTTGTGAAGGCGGGAAAGAAACTACTCTCTCGTCTTTGGACTCGGAGTGGTGTAGGGGTCCTTTCATGCTCCTTCGCCCTTCTGAGTAGGCCGGCGCGTTTCACCTCATGCTTGGGTGAGATAGGCAGCGCTGCGAAGATCACAACGACGGCAGACAAAAACGACACAGACGAAGCGCATCTAACAACTGATCTAATGAAACGAAAAGACGAAAAGGGGTGGGCAAAGACATAAAAAGAAGAGGGCATTGATGGCAAACCGTGCATGGGCGAACGTAAATGCTAACAATGGTAAAAACACACGCGCATATTTCTCTTGGCAATTCACGTCAACAAAATGCCATATAAGAATGCTAGATCAAACATGTGCTGCGCTGAAAATTATTCTTGTTTCCCTGGAAACGGCACCTGCATGTCTGTGAGTGCAATGGTCGCAGAGCTCACGCATGCGCCAAACTTCCCCGACAGCATACTGGATGCTGCAATTGTTCTTTTTATTTTGTCCCTGCTGTATGCTACAATAGCTTTGTCACTTAAATTCGGGTTACACTTACAGGCAGAGCAGTGCTGAGCAAGATGCCCCTCGATTGCGACTCTATTCCACAAATTCTTCTGTTCCTGAAGCCTTTTGTTAGAGCACCTGGCCGTCTGTCCAGCGTAGGATGCCCCGCAGGACAGATGATTCCTGTAAACTACTCCTACATTGCACTCAACGAATTTCTTGAAATGTTTGACGCTAGAAGAGCCAGGGCCCAACGTTACATGTTGCATATCGGGGGTCTTCATCATTGCTTCTCAGGTTAACTTTTCGACACAACCCTATCAATTTTTTCGGGCGCCGAGAATGCCGAGCAGTTGCTTGCAGCATCCGCCCAAGAGACGAGAGTGTTTCCATAGGTAACGTATATATTTCCAGATCCTAATAGGACAGAGTGAGGCTGTGCGCTGACTCGATACGATATTTTGAGAAAAGAATTCAGAGATGTTTAGTTGTCGGTAAAGAAAATCGCAAATCAGTTAGGGCCAATATTATCCGGACCAAGAACATTTTCATTGTATATCTGAAGGACGACATTCAGTGTACCTCGTCCTAACGTTCAAAACGGAGTAAAATAGATACAGGTGCCCGAGAAAACAAAATCTAGCTTATGCAACCGGTTACGTGCTGGTGAGCGCTTTTAGGACCACATTTTCAGTGCGTAACGAAAACTAAGTATTTCTGCAAGAAGCTTATGCCCTTCCAGTTCTTCGCTTTTACCGGCATGGCATTGCCATCGCGCCTAGTAATCAATGGTGTTGTGCGCGCCTTTGCAGAGTTTTAGCGCTGTATACACTGTCCGAAAAAAATTCTGCTTCAAAGAATCTCTAATTAGCCTTTCAGAGAAGCCACCGCACGTTCATTAATTTTGAGCGGTATAATTTATGTCGCGCAACACAATGGCATTTCCCTAAAATGCAGCAAAAGAGTTTCTCTAAAAACAATTCTAGCGAAATAGCTGCATAGAGGTGCGCCCCCTCCTCCCTTTTCCTGACTCACTGAGCTAATGTTTTCCTTTGACGATGCTGCCAAAGCTCCTTAATTTATGACTAGGTTTACTGTCTCAGACGATGCGGGGCGTCCCTTTGTCAGACGAAATGATTGCCTGTAGTTTTGTGTAGAGGATGTGGGCATCGCAATTAATTTGCATCTGGCGATTGTGTCATGCATGCCGCGAAGGTTGGTGGAGTTAAGCAAGGTATGCAATCCACGGCGTGCAGTAATCTTCCATATGCGAAACTTCAAAGCGAGCCTCCGTACATGTGGCAATATTGACATCGACGAACGTAGCAATCCATATGATGCCCGCCTGCCAAGTGTATGAGGGGATGGCAGGAGCTCACTTGGAACACAGTGTTGTACAGTGCTCAGGAATTAAAACGCTATAATTAGCCGGCATGGCGGTCGGCGTGTTTTAGCAGCATCGGGGAGCGCTGAGGACACCAACCTAGCTCATTAGCGCATTCAATTAAAGCGAAAGCCTTGGTCCTGCATTACGACGGCCTCTGGTCTGAATACGGGGTCACCCAACTTTCATGAACGGCGTAAAAAGCGCCGGGTGTGATGCGGGCCCACCAGAAGTGTTTCCATTGCTGAGTATGGGGACCAAGGTTCGGTAAACTATAACAATGCGTGAGTCGGTGAGCGAAACACCAGAGAAATTATTCGGGCCGATGACAGGAGCAAAATAAATCGATTTTATTCTCCTATTTTGACAATTGCCACTAGAGCAAGCACACACTACATTACAATAGCGACGCCCCAGTGGCTTATGGAAGCTTATTTGCGGGTTTTCATCTATTCCGTTGTCTTGCTCATCTAGTTGCGTGTATCAAAGTTGTCAGTGTCCCATTACAGTCATGGGTATCTCTCAATGTACAGTTTGGCTCATAACTAAAAGGAACGCACATTCACAAATCATATGCACTTGCCCAAAAACTATATCGTGCACATCACCCGCACAAACAAACTTATAGTTTTCTTCTATCGATTCAGACCCCACGACCCATTAGAAAACTTTATCACACACTATTTACGGGCTATAAATACTCAGGTACGCATTATCAAGCACGCTTTTAATACATGTGACGCAACGTGGCGTCACAATCAAAACACTGATTACGCTGATCACGCGCGTAGAGTGTTATCTACGGCGTTGTATGTTTTGTATATTTCGTGTCAGCTGCAGCATTGATGCTACGCTGCAAGTTGTGTTCCTTTGCTTTATTATGTAGAGCTACCTTCACATAATTTCTCTTACCTCTTCTTATATACATATAATTTCTACGGTTTCAGCACCTGCTTTTTTTCGGCGATATAGTTATAGCTTTGGTTACACGATTACCTATTGATCGATACGTAGATTGACTGAATGTAATCTTGTTCTCACGTTGTTACTGTTTTTTCACGCTTCTTTCTTCGGTTCCCCACTAGGCCAAATCTTGTCTTTGTTTTACTCTCTAAGCGGCCGCACTCGTCTCATCGACCGCTGAGTGCGCGCGCAAACGTCCTTATGCCAGCCTTCGTTCTTCGCCCATACTCGTCTCGTCGCATGATAGTAAGTGCCTCTCAGCCCCCGAGATTGGCCCAGCCGTTTTGCAATCTCCTATCAGCGTGCATAGTCTCGGTTTGCATTCGCTGCATTATTAAACGTCTAGCCGCACAAACGCCCGAAGTTTCCGAGGCGTTGAAGCTTAGGGGAAAGAATTTTTTGTTTTGGTCGAGCATTTACGCACCTTTTAAGTCTGAGTGAAGTAGCTATCAAGCATTAAGAAGCGCAAAGGGGGGGGGGTGTCCCTGATTTTATAGAGAGCGGCTTTAAAACGCTGCAAGGGTAAGTGAAGAGAGGGCTGCGCTGGCACTGCTCCATATATCTTGAGCAGGCCACGCGTTTTGTAACGTACAGCGCCGGAAGACTAGTTCGCGGCACTAAATCGCCCTAATTTAGGAGCATAGATATCAATAAATTGTGGAAAAATTATGTCTAATATGTTTACTCCTTCTCCGTACCAGGAACAGGACCTAAGAAATGACGACAAGAATTCCGGTTTTATTTATCGAGAAAAAATGCCCAATCTCGGTTTTATGGGTTTTTCAGTCTTTAGAAATGACATTGAGTAAGAGCAACCGCTCGTGTCTATAAAATCCTATCTTCTCCCACTTGGTACCCGTAAAATGAAACACACTGCACCTCAACATAGGAAGAATGGTGTAAAACTTTCACAGAGAGCATATTGTCAATGAACAAGGGTGCTGGAAAGCAATAAAAACACTTTTGTTTTGTTTTTCTGCGTGCTTTCAATATCTTAAGTACATAAACAATGGTGCAGCTGCGCATAGTTCAATGCCTATATTGTGAAGACTGCAACCCGCTTTCCAACACCATTCTCCACGTAACGAAGCAAGACAGCTTGAGGTCGGCCATTTTCTCTGTAAAGACTGACGTCACGAACATCAAAAGCAAACAAACAAATAAATAAATAAATAAATAAATAAATAAATAAATAAATAAATAAATAAATAAATAAATAAACGAACAAACAGGGTGGCGAATACACACGCGACATTACAAGCCTGTTTTGTCCTGATATGTGCTTCAGTAAGACGCTCTGGCAGGCTAATTGGTTCATAGCATTTTAGACTCTATTGTTAAACGTAGCGCAAAACAACACGAACAAAATTTAGGTGCACGTTAAAGAACACCAGATGGTCGAAATTCCCGGAGCCCTCCACTACGGCGTCTCTCATATCGTGGTTTTGGGACGTAAAACCCCAGATATTATTATTAACAACACGGACAAAGTAAAGTCCGTGTTGTTTTGCACTACGTTTAATAATAGTATATTACCAACTCGCCCAGCAAGACGTCCTTCTGAAGACGCTATTGAACTGCGCGAAAATGTGAGGACACATTAAGAAACACGCAGAACGCCACGAGCGCAGACTGCCAACTGCTTATTTCTGGTAAGCAAGTCACAGATGTTTCAATCCGGAACCTGGACACGTGACCAACCTGTAAATCTTGCATGTGCCGACATACATAAGAACATTGCTGAATAAGGGTGCAGCCCGAAATAGCGGCCCCCTTTCACAGACCCCCTGTGAAAGACCGCCAGTCTATCACTGGGGGTGTTACTGTTTTACTTAGTCACTTTTAATTTCGTCGCCTTCCCCTTTTGCTTCTGTTAATTGCTGTTTTTTATATTGCCATATTTTTAGCTTTGATGTGGTTTTACGATATATTCACCCTTACATTTGTTGATCGGTCATTCTTTTATGTTTTATTCAAGCGATGTTACGCCCTCATCCTTTCGCCTTTACTCGGGTTATTTGTTGAGCGACATCTGGCATCTTCGATTCCTTCACATGAGCACAGCTCAGTGAGATTGGTCCCGCGATTTGCGGTGTTCGTTTGGCCGCTATTTTGGGCTGCACTCTTATTCAGTAATGTTCTTATGTTTGTCGGCACATGCGAGATTTACAGGTTGGTCACGCGTCCAGGTTCCTGACTGAAATACCTGTTCCTTGTTTACCAGAAATAAACAGTTGGCAATCTGCGCTCGTGGTGTTCTGTATGTTTCTTACTTGTGTCCTCGTCTTTTCTCGCAGTTTAATAAAGTCTAAAACGCTATGTGCATATTCTTGTTTCTACCTTTTCGCAATGCAGACTTGATTTGGCTAGCCCATACGCAGTGCTGATTGCTTTTCAGGAATGTCACCCATACCGTTCTCACCATGTTTTGTATTTCTCACTCTGTGCTCGTTCAAAACGCAGGTACTACGCCATCATGTCTCCTCTGAGCTTCCGGTGGACTCGCAAGCGTGGTCCCCACATCATCCTGGTCATTTGGCTGGTGGCTGCGCTGTTGTCTAGCGTCCAGTTTGTTCATGGACGAGCCACGCCCTTTACCTGGGCCGACGGCACCTACTACGACTGCCATGAGAATTGGGACGAGAGGGCGGGAAAGGTGAGAAGCCGCTACTCTTGTGCAACCTGCTCTTCTTCCCATATACCCCCCCCCCCCCCCATTAAATGCGTAAGCAATTCTATTCCGACACAACGAGATAACTGGCCGACCGTCTGTCCCTCTGTCACGTAAGATGATCATCGCTATGAAGAAATAAATGTATATTAAAACAAATTAATTTTCTAGGTGGCCCTGGGCTTGAGCCCAGGCCCCCACGCTCCGAAGCAAGTGTTCTAAGATGTTCGCTACACACCCGCGCTTGCCGACTGTGAATATACGTCAAACATATGGATGTGTTGTACCGCTGTGCAAAACAACGGTAAGAAGGAGAATGCTTTCTATTAAGGCTACGTTGGATTTCGTGGAAGTTGATTAAAAGCCATCCTTGGGACAAGGTTTAAAGCCGACATGGAAAATTTTGCATATCAGTAAAATTAAGGCTTTCCAAAAATTTGATGCCAAACACGCGTTTCGGTGGTTGCGGGATGCGCCTTCCATTGGGCCGCTCCAGACGCTGATAATGTATCTTTCTACTATGCTCACTGACGAACCGACCCAGTTATCGATTTGGAAAAGCATGGGCACCGATTTTCGGGCGAGTTGGTTTTGTATAGCATAAAACTTAAGCGCGTGCAAACAAGCACTGGGGGAGGTGACGATAACACAGGCGCTTACTTTCAAGTAATCATTTATTTACAAAACTGCATAATATGAACACTTTTATTCATGATGTCACAAGGCTGTAATGCCGACATCAGGTGAGTATAACCAGAAACTGTGTTTCTTTAGATAAAACAATGGAAGGTGCGCTGACGCATAACTGATCCGTCTTTGAAAAGCGTGCTCACTGAAGTTAGCACGCTTTTCTCTACCGCATTGGAAAAGCATGCTCACATCAGAGACGGCTATGTTGTAAGCGTCAAGGAAACGAAATAAAATGAAAGGGTTCAACGTGGTTGATAACGCTTCACGAGTGTGCGTTTCCACACTTTGTTCTGAAGGTCGCCCAAGTTTAGTAAACTCTCTCCGACGCATGCATGCAAGTATGCACAAACTACAGAGTGACGAGCGCAATACAACTATCAGAGAACGCCTCGAGCATTGCGTTCGTCGCCGTGGGAAATTGGAAAGAGTATATATCCTTTTACCTCGCTAACGTCATGAGCAGCGTGTGCAGTGTCTCGGGTCACGCGTTCGAGAAATTACGACCAAAAGAATACTTCGATGATTCCGTCTGCAAAATTACATAAGCCTTCTAGGGGCTCTATATTCCGTAAGAGAATACCGTCTCCTATGAGAGCTGCTGTCGGGGAAAACGATACGTGCTTAAGAAAAATAAAACTAGTATTTTGACCGATTGTGTTTGCCTTCACAAAATAAATTTTTTTCGTTAGACAGATCACGCGTTTCCCCATCGTTGAACGATGATGAAACGGCAAGGCAGACCGTTTTTCTTCAGGATATCTCCAGCTAGTAACTTCCTTCTCTTTCTGCTTCTATTCATGGACAATGAGCAGAACCACTAAACCAGTTTTGACTGATAGTTTTGACTAATTTGAAGATTAATTTCGCTATAAAAGAATGTGTATTAGAAGACCAAATGTTCATAGAAATTTTAACGTATTTGATCTTCACCCAGCAACACCCACGCTGGAACGTCAGTCTGATGTCGTGGATTTTAAGTGTCCTGTTGTTGTCGTCGCCGTCGTTGTTGTTGTACTCGGGTTGCGTTGGGGACTCGGTAAGACTTCCTTAAGCTTGCTACGTTTGGTCCTTGGCCCCTCCATAGAAAATAATTTAGTGTATTATTACCGATAAACTACTAACTATAGGTCCAAGCGAACGCCTAGAAAATCCGTGACGTCAGTGTATGTTGGTTAGAAAACTTTAAAGGGACTGACAACCAATTTTTAGGGCACCTATTTTCTTTAGCGCAACGGAAAGCTAACTGGTCAGAGTGTTTAGCCACGGAATGGTAACGTGGAAAACGTCGTGAAACATTTTAGTGGCGAAGCTCCTTAAGGCGGCACCCGTTCGTCCCTCGTAGTCGTAATCGTAGTAGGTGCGTAACCAGTCGTAACGCTAGTACCAGATCTTGACCTCCAAGGTGGTGCCGGTGGGAGATTTTTCTGTGCGTTGTTGAAACATAAAAAATTCGCAGCGTGCGCGTTAACTAAAAAGCCGAATTCTTCTGTCTCTCATTCCCCATTAGCAGCCATTGGCATGTTCCAGTAGAAAACGTTAGTAGAAGTAGAAGTGTAAGTGTTATCTAAAAGCCGACTTCTTCTGTCTCTCATTCCCATTAGCAGCCATTGTTTACCTCCAAGGTAGTGCCTGGTTGAGATTTCTCCTGTGGCGTGATTAAACAATAAAAATTTTGTTCAAAACGCCGTTTGATTGATGAAATAAACCAACGAAAGACGCCAGATGTTTTCTAAAAGCAAAACGAAAGGAACGCCAGATGTTTCTAAAGCAAAACGAAAGACGCCAGCTGCTTAACGAAAGACGCCAGAAGTTTTCTAACAATGGTTTTCTAAACAATGAAAATTCACAGCGTACATGTAAAATTAAAGTTAGCTTGCAAGTCGTCATAACTCTCATCGAACCTTTAGTATAAACGCGCCCGATCTCACGTCGGGTGATGATGTACTGGGCAGAATTCACGGAAGATTCACTCTTTACCGATGAACCTCCACAGCTTCGCCCCTCATCATCATTCACTCCGTGGATATTGCTGTGATTTTTTAAATCAGAATTTTCTATCTGAGGCGAATATGAAGTCTTATACACACTTGACAACACATGCTGCTAATGATATACATACTCTAACTTTGAGGACCAATTATGGCGCGCATGACAGCATCACACTACGTGACTAAGTACAGGAAAGTGACCGGCTTCATAATCCAGCTTCAAGGCTCTTCCGCTAGGCGGCGCGACATACTAGTTTTTGTTACTTTTAAGCACGATTTAAAAGTATAAATCCTACTCACAACGCGAAAAAGATGCTGGAATCTGTCCCTATATTTCACGGTCTTTCAGTTTCTACCAGGATCTAATTACACGTTCTGCCCAGTTGACGGTCCTTTTAAGGTAGCATCGCGAACTCTTTTTCCGTTCGCACCTTTTCTGGACCCTCAACAGTCCTCTCACTGTCAGAGCGGCGCCTTTCGTATTGCGGAAAGGCGATCTACTAGTGTGGGTGGAATGATTTACATTTTTCTCTTTGGCTTGCCTTTAAAAGAAAGCTTTAGCAAGTGACCAACTTCAACTCCGCCTATTGAAGTAAATGTAAAATGGACAAGTGCACATTTCGTCCGTTAACTTAAGTAATTTTTTGTCGCCTTAACCAACTCAAATAGAGCTTGTTACATTTGAGAGAAAAACAAGCTCTAGTTACGGCGAAACTACAATATTTAATTACTGCGCGGAAGTTCTCACGAAAGGTTTAAAAATTTCGTAAAAAAGAGAAACGAAGTACGACCTTTATAAAGTAATTTCTTATAACTTAATGAGACATGGTAGTTCTGTAAGTTGCATCCAGTATCAAAAGCATAAAAAATTGATAGACGAATTTAGAGCTGATGCCAATTGACGTGTCTCGGTTTATAAGGGATGAAAAATTCACGAACACGGGGTGTTCTTGGAGCCTCCATCTTCCCCCGAACTCCCATCTTCCCGTGAACTATTGCTTGTACGGATGTTACAAAGATTCTGCAAGCAAAGCTAACGACATATACCTCAAAGAAGGCCGCGGCGGCCGCATTTTCGATGGAGGCGAAAATGCTTGAGGCCCGGGCGCTTAGATTTAGGTGCAGGTTGCAGAAGCCCAGGCGGTCGAAATTTCCGGAGCCCTCCACTACGGCGTCCGTCATAATCATATCGTGGTTTTGGGACGTTAAACCCGAACAATTATTATATCTCAAGGAAATCGGTGTTACAGCAGTTCTTCTCACTAGAGAGATATTATTAGTGACAGTCTACAGTATTGGGAATTAAACTGTATTGCTGGCTTAAAGAGCTGCAAACTCTGTTTCACTGTTTTGCATGAAAGTTTACTTTTGTAAATCATTGACGACCAAAAAAGAATTTGCTTTCAACAGTCAGAACACTTTATTTTTTTTTAATGCTATAGACATACATAAGTAATCAAATGATACGCAGTGTTTGCAAAAAAAAGAACAATTTCTCTGTTCTGAAAAATTCAGATAGGAGCGGCCGAGCTACAGAAGGTAGATGGATATAAGTGCATGCATTCTCCTGCTTGCAACGGTGCAGTTCTGCATCTATAGTACTTAAGTATACAGTTGCTGCCGAGCTTTTACGTCGGCGTTTTACATTCTCTTGCTGTTCGTGTAACGGGAGGAAAATCTTCGCGTGTCTCGGGGCATCAGCGACAAACATGCACCATGCATTCGGCTGTGTGCGCGGTCGCATGCCGGATGCAGCCTCACTTGGAGGAACGCACCAAATTTGCCGTCATTTGGGTGACCCAACAACCCCTTTCGTAGAGTGCATCATTCATTTACATCCTCTGACATACGTGTAAACACATTTATTATCCATAAGCGTTGTTTACCAATTGTTTACCAATTTTTTTTAACACGGTTATTATGGCGAGCGTTTTCCGCAATGCTGACCACGCATGGTACTGCCATCTTATAAAACGCAAAACGCGAAGGTGCTACCTGCGACTTCGTAAAGTTGAAGGCCACTGCCGCAACTAGAAAACGTGTCTGCTTGCCTGCACTTAGTGAGCATTTTTTTTTTTACAGACCAAGCGGTCTTTTGGCGTGTTGCGTGCGACTGAACGATTCGGCAAAACTGCAACGAATGTTGTCACGCTTGTCAGAACGTGCTTTTCAAAATTATAGGAAAACACTTTACACGCAGCAGCATAACTTTGACATTTCAGTGTACTTGTGTGTTAAATTTGGTTGTCTTTCTTACCGCTAGAATGACATATATATATATACACATTGAACTCCGAATAAACGACTTTTGCGTAAACCGCAATTGAAAATAAACTGAGCCAGGCTACAAAATATGGCTATGGCCCCATGTGCATAATGATCCCCCAACGTTTGGTTAAAAAAGAACGCTTTTTTTATGTGAAAGTGGAATAAGCAGCACTTGTAACGAAACAGGCGCCTACTCTACCACCCGTTATACCAGATATCCAACATAAGATTACGACAATTAGGCAAACAGTGATGCTGAGTAGCCGAGAAAATCAGTTTCGTCAAGTAATGCTGCGGTCAACTAGAGAGAGAGAGAGAGATAGAGAGAGAGCGAATTTTAAAAATATCCCACGCGACTGCCGCCTACCGCGCGGCGCTTTTAGTGCCCTCAAATGTGTGTTGAACGAATTATC
This sequence comes from Rhipicephalus sanguineus, assembly GCF_013339695.2. Taxonomy (NCBI): domain Eukaryota; kingdom Metazoa; phylum Arthropoda; class Arachnida; order Ixodida; family Ixodidae; genus Rhipicephalus; species Rhipicephalus sanguineus. The sequence goes on from NC_051176.1 coordinate 97,931,688, forward strand.
AAAGGCTGATCAGCACACGAAGGTCGATTTTGAGCAGGCTATCAATGACTGCGATGGACGTTAAATGACGTTAGGGGCATACCGTCTGAAAAAAGAAATTACAAAACAGCGGCCACCACGTGTGAGTGGATCTTTCATCTCGGTCCTTCATCACGCTGTCAGCCCTCGCCCATTCCAATGTGTTTCTTCAATGGTACGAAAACAAAAAGAAAAAAATTACACCATCTCCCACTAAAGGGAACCATGTGGGGATGCGAAGCAGCGCATGGGTCGACTTAATGTTCCGTTCATCACGGGCACCTTGCTCGATGTTAACGCGTCCTTGCAAGTGGAGTCTGCAGAATATCGTTCCCCGACGCCATCACGTGACTGCTGAGAGAGTGTAAGGGGGAGGGGCCACAGCGTCTTACCCAGCACCTTACACAGGCCCGAACGCGCTAGCGCGTTCTGACTAGGATACAACGTGTCGATTCATCGCGCGTCTGCAGAATCTCATTCCCCGACGCCATCACATGATTGCTGAGAATGTAAGAGGGAGAGGCCACAGCGTCTTACACAGCCCTTACACAGGCCCGAACGCGCTAGCGCGTGCCAGCACGCATGGTTCCCGGCGGATGGTCGCCGATGGAAGGACGGACACAGCCCCGAGCAAAAGCTGCTTCGCATCTAAAAAAATGGCTGCTCTGCTGCATCAAATGCTGCCTACAGTTTCATGTGACATTTGCTTCGTGACTGTCGCTTTTTCGTTGAAGAATTTTTTTTTGTTGTTGTAACGGTATGCTCCTTTTGACGCTTAACGTCCATCGCAGTCACTGATAGCCGGCTCAATTGATGTCCGTGCGCGAAGCAGCCTTCGATAATTCGCTCAACTTACATTTGAGGGCGCTGAAAGCGCCGCGCATTAGGCGGCCGTCACGTGGTATTCTTTAATATTAGCGCGCTTTAAAAAAAGGCCATAAAAAAATTAAGTAGGGGAGTTATCTAACCATAGATTGAAAAAATCGATGTTTCTGAACGAGCGCGACAACTTTTGCATTCAAGATTTTCCGCTAGAGTTACTATTTAAAAGGTTCATTAAGCAATCTTTGTTAATTGCCGTGCTTTGCGGATTGGCAAAAATATTCTGACATGGTCTATATGGCTCAGAACAATACGGTGCTAATTGAAGACGCGTGCGCCAATGCTTAATTTTTTTTAATACTTGGCGCTTTTTATCTGAAACACCCTGTGGTTAACAACTTTGTTGTATCCCGAGATAGTGTATAAAATACATCCTATTCTTCCACACAGCCTTAATAGACTGTAGATGCGACACCAAATTTCAAGTGAAGAAGGCATTGAAGGCACTTTGTCTCGCATTGTCCACGACGACTAACTTATGAAATTTAGTAGCAAATTTGAAACTCGTGCTTTCGTCCAAAGCCGTTTTAAGGCAGGTAGCTTGAAAAACGAAATGGCGTTCCGTACCTTCCTGCCGTTAGGGAAGCTTTGTGCATCGGTTTGTCAAGTTATGGTCTTAGAATTGCGCATGACAGCATAAATTATGTGGTGTCGTCTATACGATACCATGCGGTGACTGCAGCTGCAGTGACGTCGACAATGCCGGCAAGCTTACGATCGGAGATACAGAACAACAAAGGAACTTCTCAAACACGGAAGAAATGTTCAAACGCTCTTGTGGAGCCCGCCGACAGCCCCAGAGAAGAGATCGATTGAGAAGACGGCGCCATAATAGCTAAGAAAAAGAACCTGGTGACACACACGACTGCTGATGAATAATTCAGTTATTCAGAACAGGTACTGTACTATGAACCGAACAGATGGAACACTGCCTGCGATCTACACTAATTCATCACAGCACATTAGACGAAGTTAGAGGAAGGAACCCACACAGACCCAGAACCCTCTCTGCGGGGTTTCAAATGCAAAGCATTTCTTGGGCAACCGAATGAACTTTCTATCTATCTATCTATCTATCTATCTATCTATCTATCTATCTATCTATCTATCTATCTATCTATCTATCTATCTATCTATCTATCTATCTATCTATCTATCTATCTATCTATCTATCTATCTATCTATCTATCTATCTTACATGCCTCAAAAGTCGGATATCGATGTTATATATAGAGAGAGAGAGACATGGGGGAAAGACAGGGAGGTTAACCGGAATTATATCTGGTTTGTTACCCTAAACTAAGGGAAGGGGAACGAACGATTTAACGGAAAGCGCAGATAAAAAGCAGGCGTGAACACACACATTGACACAAAAAAATGGCTCGCATGAAATTCTACCGGCAAATGAGATTGGGTGTAGATTATACTAGCCACAATCACATGCATGTTCTCAAGGGCACACACCATCAAACTACACCACGCTAAACTATGCACTTGTCAATATAGGCTCCGTTCTTTGCTGTCATTGTTCGAGATAAGTCTTGGGCTTTGCCTAACGACGCGACAGCAGGTGTGGCGCCATCTCTTGAGGAATACGGCAACCCGCTCCACGAAACCGCTCCCTCTGTCAGCGCGCCGTTTACTCGGCCACCACTGGCGTTCAAAAGAGCACAGGTTTGGCGCTGGCGTTTAAAAACGCAAGTTTATGGTGCCTTATATTCGCCTTTAGAACGTCGCTATTAGGATTTCAGCTTTCAAGAAGTTAACAGCTTCAAGGATATTAAGCACAAACGCTAAGAAGTACTCTGAAGCAATAAATTTTTAATTTGTTTGGACCGCAGCTGGGGTGTATAATGCGGTCCAGTAAAAAGGGCTGTAGGCCAAAGAAGGCACTTTTTAAAACTTTTGAGCCGATTGGCCCGATGTCTTGTTGAGGTCTCTCCACGATGCCCGGATGTTCTCGGTGAGCTCCCCGGATGTCTCGTTTGAAGTACCCGGAAGACGGCGCCGGCATTTGGCTCAAAGCCACTTGACGGCCGCCGACAACGGGAGTTAAAAGCATTTCATGCTTTAAAAAATGCGGAAAGATGAGGAATGCGAGCATTATAGTTTGTCTAATAAACCTCTACCCCGTAAAAAATTCAATAATGTCTTAACAGATTTTCTTTGAGATGACACTGATGTTATCAATGACATGAAACATAAAGGACAAGATGTCATAGTGATGCCGTGGTGGTCGTCTAATAACGTTCTTATGTATATCAGAATATGCATTACGTGACGTGTGTTTACGACAAACAAGAATGACCGGCCATGACATTGATGGCATGGCAAGCATGCCATCCATATTGTGACAAGAATGACGCAATTAATACGGTGCACCCGTTGTAAAGGTTGTGCTCGTTTCATTAACATGGTGTACACCAGAATATGCATGCACGCATGACAAACATGCGGTAATGAATGTACGTGTTCGGACGTTAATGACATGACATCGCATGAATGGCATGCTATGTATGGCACGTATAGAAGTTACAATATGTCACTGTACTCTTTCCTTTAGCTGGGACATCTTAATATGCATGACATGACATACATGCCGCGACATGTACTGACTCGCATAACACGAATATTGGTCCCACAACTCTTGGCTAGCGTTGGTTAATGGTGCCTAGCCTTGTCGAACTCTTTGTTAGCACGTACTAATATTGACTAAGGGGTGGCTGCTGTCTGCTAAAGGTGTCTAGAGCTTGCTAATGTTGCCTAGTGCTGGCTAACTGTTCGCTATAGTGTTGCTAGTGCGTGCTAATTTTGGCTAGTGTCGGGTAATGCTTACTTTCATGGGATAATTTCGGCTAGTTATTTACTAGAGGTGGTTAGCGATGACTTAATGTTCGTTATCACTGGATGGTTTTGGCGAACTCTCAGTTAATGTCTTATAGTACTGGCTGATAGTATTGACTACCGCTGGCTTATGTTGACCAAGTGCTGGCTAGTGTTGGCTAGTGTTTACTAAAGTTGGTTTGTGGTGGTTAACTTCGCTGCCGACAAGTGTTGACAGATGCATGCTACTTTGACTAGTGGTGACTAGCTGCCGGCTAGCCTAACTTTTGGCTAGCACTAAATAATGTTGGCCCTCAATTTGTGTAGAGTGATGGCATGCACTAGATAATTTTGGTTAACCGTCGCCTGATGTTGCCTCATGTTGATGTGTTCCGCACAATGTTAGCTACAGTAGTATAGTGCTGGCTGTACGCTCTTGTGACAATATAATAAGTATTACGTGAGTGTTACGAAAAGTAAGAAACAGCGAAACCGCAGGACGCAGTAAAGACGACAGGCCCAGCGTTGATGTCTGTGGTCTTTGCTACGTCCCTACCGTTGTTACACTGTTTCTTCGGGCTTATTATGAACCAGGCAGCCCAGTTGAGTACACTGACCTCCATTAAAAAGGCTGGACGGCGCATCCCCGCTCTGCGAAGCGGGCGCTTGTGAAGCCACCGGAAGATCCCCTGTTTGTCCCGGAAGTTGGCGTCTTCTGTCCGTCACGGTCGCGCAATTCAAATATTCTCGGGTGGCAGCTGTTGTTATGATCGCTTTTCTTTTTTATTTTTTCAAATTCTGCGATTACGCCTCACTTTAGACGCCGACGAACGCTACACGAAAGATGACAGACGCCGTGCCGACACCATCCGAATACGGCGGAGTGCTGCAACGTACAAAATGTGTAAAAAGTAATGCAACTTTGAGGTACTTACGCGTGAAATGTCTTCCCTGACGACTTTTCCGGTCGATTCGTACAGTTTACTGTGCTACAGGCAGGTATTTCTTTTAAAAAAGAAGAGAAAAGCTCTCTTCCAGGACAAAAACGGCAGCTTCCGGTGGCTTCACGCCCGCGTGCTCGATGCGCCATCCAGCTCCTCCTAGTGGAGATCAGTGGTTGAGTACTCTTCTGCATATGTAGCACTGTACGTCGGCCATTCTTAGTCTAGCGTTGCTCCACCCCGCAAGAATGCGTCGACTAACGCTGCTAATGATAGGCAAGTCAGCGCACCGGAGCTTGCATCTGTCGCCGGTGTAAGTGGCATCTGCGTTCGACAAAAACCTGACCACAATCGCTACTATTACAACGTGTGACATCTTTATATGACGGTAGAGGAATTGTACGGAGCATTCATGGTTTACCCGATTATCTCCGAGCCAGCTCCTCAATCATCATTCACTTCGTCGATATGGCGTGATTTTTTAAATCAGTTTTCACGAACTTACTCTCCGTCTAAAATAAATGAAAGCCAATGACATAATTCCCTTCTTAGCCCGCATCAAAAACAGATCGCAATTGACTTACTTTCTCTGCTTCTTAACGGAAATTTTATGTAGACCCATCTCTGTATGTATCACTTTTATTAACCAGATCCACAAGGCACCATCAGGCTAACGCTTTAACACCTTCTCTAGAACTGACGCTTTTAAGTATTCATACTTTCCACGCACGGTCTCAGGTTAGAACGAAATAATTCAGGCGTCTTCTTAGTGTCTGTTCCACCTTCCCCGTAGTCTCTCCTTCCACACTAACGTAGCACTCTTTCACCATTTCAACTTTCACCTCCCTGTTATTGTAGCGTTATTATTACCCTAAATAGAGAACATAATCCCGTTGTTGTTTTGTTGTTTTGTATTAATTTTGATGTAATTCACCTTACTACAGCCATCTGAAAAAAATATTTCATTACTGATATATATGTACTCTTTATTATATCCGTTACAGACAATAATCTCAAAACGGTTTCTTATGTCGCTTTTTGTACGGATATTTCTGATATTCGCACTAAGGTCAAAACAGTTTTCTATGAGGATGGCAATGTGGGCTAGTTGGTATTGCATATTACTAGTTTCCTATGTCGCTGTTTTGCCTTATTCATCGCTTTTTGCCTTATCTTTGTGATATATGAAATTACCCACGTGCCTGGACCTGAGGGTCTGCAGTATGTAGTAAATAAATAAAACAACGCAGTATAATTACCAGCTTAAATGAAGAGGTGAGCACTTAATATGGACTCTTCGATCTCTCTCGAAACTGCGAAATACATCGAGCAACGCAATCCCAAGATAAGTGGTCGCGTTTCTTTGATCATGTTAGCGACAGCTCATTTTCATGCGCGCGTTTCTCGTTAACTTGACGCAAAGTCTCCTAGTTTGAGAAGGCGCGATCGTGTACCATGAGAAAATGGATTTAACTAGACGCTCATTAACTGGTGCTCTTGAGCATGCACGTAGGCAAGGGGGGGGGGGGCGAAATTCGTCTGCTGGACGAAATTCTGGACGAAATTCGTCCAGTTTTTTATATTCCCGGGCAATTTTTTTTTCTTTTTGCCATGGAAAGACTGTTTCGAACAATTAGACCTTGCCCCCCCCCCCCCCCCTCCCCCGAAAGAAAAGCCTGGCTACGTGCCTGCTCTTGAGTTATATCTCGAGGCAGATTCAAGGGAGACGATGTTATGAAGCAATTTCAGCGTTCCCTAAAGAGCTTCGTTTATAACAGAAAAGTTGCGTAAGAATATACAGTTTCAGATAAAAAAAAGATTTCATGGCTGCCTATAAGCTGTGTTGTATTGGTTGTTGCGTTTCTTTGCTGGAACTTACATATTATCACATTGAAGTAAATACTTTCATTAACACGATAATAAAATTATTGGGTGCTTCGTCTGTTGCGGTGGCGTAATGGTTGTGAGCTTCTGCTAAAGACGACGTCACGTATTCGATTTATGACCGTGGCAGCCATATTTATGTGAAGAAGTACAAAAATCCAAGTGTTAAGGTTCATTTAGGTGCAGGCTAATTAATTACAGCAAGACTAGAATCATTCCTCTGCTTATCCCCATGGGATTCCTCGTAACGCGCTGTCAACTTCGAAGAAAAAATTAATAAAAACGGTTCTACATTCTAAGCTCATTCTAAGCTCAAAAAAACATGTACGACTGTTAAGAAATCATGTGTTGAAATAAACGTGTGTGTAGTTCACAGACGTACAAAAATAAGCGCATGAAGGCGCGTTAAGTGGAAACTCGGAGGGAGAAAAGCCACTTTCGATCCACTTAGCATAGTCTCACCGCGCGCGCTTTTAAAATGTCGCTCACTCATCAATATCTGAGTCTTAACTCGTAAGTAACTCCTCCTATGACGGGCTGACATTCACTGAATCAGATTCTGATTCGGCAGTCGAGAGGCGATTTGGAGGAATCGCCGCTAGACTCACTTGCGGCACAGAAACGGGCGCGCACTTCTATAGCGCAAGCAAAGTGCGCGGGTGAAGGCGCTGAAGAAAACTATGTGGTTGTGAGCGCGTCCGGAAAGCAAAAACAAGTCCGAAACCTATCTTAATCATTTGGGTTATCGCCAACGAGACGTTTGTGAGTCCCCGAAACAGGAAACGCAACCACAGCGGCATCGTTTGTGTCAGCCAGCGCCTGCACGGAAACAGGTGTAATCGCGTATCGGGGAGCAGTAAACGAGAGTCTAACAAAATCGGTCACCTTTTGAAATATTCTAAACCGGAAAGCCATCAGTTTTGCGGGCGCAACAAGCGGGAGCAGACCGAAGAACGAAACTGAAACTAGCCGGCGCACCGCTGTAGTAAGGCATAAAAAAAACGAAGAGACGCGAGTGCAAGAAAAAAAAATTACACGTATTCCCGCAGTGTGGCAGCACATGCCAAGCAAGAGAAATGATCGAAAAAGGCGCGCGTTTTCAACATACAGGAATGACGTACATGTACGTCCGTGACCGTCTTGTGGCTGTCAGCGAATGACGTACATCTAGTACGTCTTTGACCCTCGAAAGGTTAAGGAGACTCCTCCCACAGCATGACAATCTTATAGCATTTCTTTACGAAGCAGTTTCAAGCACCGGCACGGTTCCCTGGTAGAGCACCTGCTTGCCACACAGAAGGCCCAGTTTTCGATCGTCACTCCGAGCGAATATTTTTTATTATTTAATTATTTGCATCTAAACTGAATTTTCTATCACGGACAACGCCGATTTTTCGCTCTCAACCAACGACGCCGACGCCAACACCAGAATTTCTGCGATTAACCCGTCCTAATCGTAACATCAAATTGTACAACATTACATTTTGTTGCTATCCCATTCATTGCTTCGCCCTTGCGGCGAAACTTTGCTTCTTTTTTCAAGCGAAGCTTATATTGTCTGACCTGTGCAGCTGGTGGTTTTCAAAAAAAGAAAAACACTCTTCACCCACAGCTACCAAAGAAATAATAAATAAAACAAAATAAATTTTCTTTCCGGGGCTGGCCTTTCAACCCGGGTCCCCACGGTCCCAAAGCGAGTGCCTTGAACATTGGGTCATGCACCCATGCTTGCCCAATGTGAATTGAACTGAAGCATATGAATGCGCTCTGCTGAAGACGCAACAACAACAACAAAAAAAGAAACAATTGGGAAGCAGTACACTTGTTGTGGGCGCCTCATTGTGATATTTTGTGTTGACAGACTAAAAGGTCGATCTCAGGAATAACATATTTCAAGAAAACCGCGTCTGCATGACCGCGTGATGGCCCTTTCATTGGGCCGTTCTGCAGACTGACGAACGCTGAAAAGAACATGAAGGACGCCACGCCGCTTCCGCCCGAAAACAGCGTTCCGGGAACAGCGGCTACCTATACAGAAAGAAAGAAAGAAAGAAAGCAAGAAAGAAAGAAAGAAAGAAAGAAAGAAAGAAAGAAAGAAAGAAAGAAAGAAAGAAAGAAAGAAAGAAAGAAAGAAAGAAAGAAAGAAAGAAAGAAAGAAAAGCAGAGCGTCAGGCACGCCCAAGCCAAGCTTCGCTTGCCCCCATTTCCTCTATTCGGGAAGGGGGGTTATTCTCATGATCTAATGTTCAAGTTAATTTGTCACAATTTAACTTCGAACGGAGTCTCGCTAATATATTAATAATTGTTGGGGTTTAACGTCCAAAAACCAAACGGAGTCTCGCTGTTGCCAACGTTTCGACAAGGGCACAAGTTTTCGTCAGGGCAGCACGTGCCTTACTTAGCAGTTTTTTTATATACGCCGTGCTCACGCCCCCCTCGCCCTCTCCCCCCCCCCCCCTTACCCCCTGTATGGTGGAGGAGCGGAACAGTAAGCTTGTGCACAAACAAATAAAAAAGAGAAAAAAATAAATGGGGCGATGGAGTACCGCAGACAGAACGGTGGGAGTGACAAAGGGACGCCAGGAGTTGTGCACTTGCTGTGGTAAGTATTAAGCTAGAAGCATTGCTGCGAAAATCATATCATAAAAAGAATTGGTAGTCTATATATTTGCCCCTTGTTGCGATATCATTTTACGGGCGTATTTGCGCAAGCTTGACTAAAATGTACAGTCGGTCAGCAGGCATAACTCGAACGCTCCGCAGCGTGTCCTGAAACGGTTTGATTGACGCCAGCGCTGTGCAGCGTTGGGTTCTGTTGCCGAGATGTTACCAATGCATGCCGACATACTATCCAAGCATACCGAGGAATTATCTCGGCAACAGCGCCCAGCGCTTCGCGGCTGGCATCAGTCAAACCAGTCCAGGCCACGCTGCGGAGCGTTCGAGTTAAGCTTGCCGACGACTGTACGTACGACCACTTGAAGCAGATCAGCGATTCGCGCCTGGGAAATTTGTTTTACAAAAGTTTAGTAAGTTCGCAACTAAAAAAGTAAGGAAGCATTACGACTGCAGTGTAGTGCGCCCTAGTTTAAAAAGAAAATGTATCATAACACCGTGGCCTTCAAAGAGGACGTTGGAGGAGGAGCGAATAGATGTATTACGAACGCTGTGAAGTGTGCAAGCAAGGAACATTAAAGCTTCTAAGAAACCTTATTTGAGACAGAGAGAGAGATAATTTATTGGAAGGTAGTGCGCTAAGTTAGTGCGCTCTAGCCTGCTACTCTGCATAAAAGAAAGGGGAGAGCGGAAAAAGGAGTGATGAAGGGTGATGTTGGGGAGAGGAAGGAGTTATGCGCGTATGGAAGTTTTCCATAATGAAGTTTTCGCATGAAGAAGTTGGGCATATAGAAGTTTGCGCATACAGAAGTTTTCCATAATGAAGTTTCGCGTGAAGTTGTTGCGCATATAGAAGTTTGCGCATATAGGAGTTTTCCATGAAGAAGTTTTACATAAAGCAATGTAACGTAATGATGTGTTTTTGCTTGCCAAACCTACAGTATGATTATGAGACACACCGTGGCGCGGGACTCCGAAATAATTTTGATCACCTGGGATTCTTTAACGTGAACCTAAATATAAGTACAGTCGTGCTCAATATGAGTTGCAACACGGGAGCGCGTAGCCTCACGCGCTCCAATATCACACATGGCTTCTAATAGTCCCTGTTTCTACAAAAAACACTGTTCTCTCAATTGGGAATGATCACAAATAAAAAAATGTAATTTACTTGTGGAAATGGTGACAAGTTGAAGCCATGCGCAACCTTTAAGCTCGTGAAGCTATGCGTTCCTGTGTTGCAAGTCATATTGAGCGCGACTGTACATCTACGTTCTTGCATTTCGTCCCCATCGAAAGGCACCCGCCGTCGCCTGCCACAATGTAAAAGGCTTCTGTTTTGTATGAGGTTCTTCTCATGCGATGCATCATAGTTATTAAGTTTGCCGGTTTGTACTGTTTTTCTTTTAATTCTCGGGTGCATATCCGACATTTGTTTGCTATTCTTGACAGAACACTATTCATTTTAACAAACTTGATTCAAGTGGATTCTTTCGTTGGGCTAAGCATTTGCGTTGTAGATGCGAAGTATCTCTTGCTCGGGGGTATGTAACACGGCGTGGTCATCCGCACACCGCGTCGTAGTCCGCACTCACACTACGCATGCGCGACTCTCCGCCTTCCCTCTCTCCAACTGCTGCTCGTTACTCTTTCCACTTCTCTACCAGCACCTGCCTGTGCGCTTCTCCTGCGTTCTCGCTTCTGCTCTCGCGGCGCATACGCTACTCTCCTCCTCTAGTCCCCTCTCCTTCAAATGGCAGAGCGCTGCGCGCGTTCAGTCCAGCGCTTGCCTCGGTTGGCTCCTCTGAAATGCGGGCTCGACATGCCGAAATTCTCTCCTGCGCAGCGCCGCGATGAGGGCCAGCGCATGCGCGTCCCCTCCCCCTCTCTCTTCTCTCCTACGCTGCCTCTCTCTCGCGCGCCTGTCGACGTTCTCCGCACGCCCTGTGAGAATTGACGGCCAGGCTAGAGGGAAGACACGACGCGCGTAGTCTTCCTCTTCGCGTTCCACGACGCGAGGGCGGTAGCATGTCCAGCGAACGCCAACGGAACGCGATCGTGCAAGTGCTCCGGCTTCGCATCGCCTCATCGTCCCCTTTAGCGGGAGATGGTGTAATTTTTATTGCGATCGCAATTATACAGACAGTCTCGGCTGAATTTCGCCGTCGCCGTCGCCCGTCATGCACCGTATATGTATAAGTATGTATACATATATATAAAAGCCCCAAAGAAAAATAATTCAGAAAATTGCTTCCGAAGCGCGGAATCGAACCAGGGACCTCTTGCTCCGCAGCGAGTGGCGCTATCCACTACGCCACGAAACGCAGATCCTCCACGTAGCTAACGGCGAGCGTTACATACACATCATTTACCGCTGGAGGGACTCAGAGACGCTAGGCGCTTATAAGCGTTTCTTCATTACCAGCGAGATGGCGTTAGGAGCGCTACGGGTGGATTTAAAAGTCGTCGGCGAGCTCGCCCGCTTTTTCTTATATTTGCGCCGGGAGAACCTTACCCTTCCGCTGTCTGCTCGCGCGGTTTTCTCGTGCTGAGGGGAAGAGGGATGTTTCACGCTTTCACCGTGATGTCCGCGCTCATGTTACGGAGCGTACGAAAGTCACTCGAGCTCAAGGGACGCCGCTAAACGAACAAACAGAAGATGAGCGCGAACTATCAAGTGTCACAGCTCGACACTTGAAGCACTCTAGTTTCCTTCGCTGCTTTGGCCGCCTTTGCAACAGGAGCGCTGTTCAAACTGAGAGTTAGTTTCTTGCTATCGCATTCATTGCTTCGCCCTTGCGGCGAAGCTGTGACTTTTTTTCTGAAGTGTTTAAACGTGTTCATTATAACTAGTAAAGAGCTCAGACCTGCCCGTAACCCTACATTGAGAAGTAGCACTAAACGAGCTAAAGCAGATTTATTTGAACTTCAGCGGCGGAAGATGAGGACAGAATTAATACAGTTGCAGGTGGCGTGGTATGATACGCATTTGGTTACATGTCATTTACTGTTTGCTTTATATGCAGCGTAGTCACCCTTTATTGGCTGGTAATCATCAAGCACCACGGAGACAATTTCCGAATGACCCGCCGTGGTCCACTATGGCGTTGCACTGCATGCTAAGTCACGAGTTGGCACGACAGAATTCCATGGTCACGTGGTGCCTTTCGACTCAGCATGCATGGTCAAAATCATGCAGGCGTCCACCACTATATGGCTTGACTTATAATGTGGTCGTAGTTTTGGCCCATAAAGCGCCATAATTTGAACAGTTGTTTTAACATTTTGAAATGCTTGACTTCATACAGCTTTGATGCGGGAATGTACTAGTAAGTGAAGCGCCACCATCCACGTTTTGCCTGTATGCTTCAAATAGAAATCTATGGCGCCAGTGTAACGCCTGATCTACTGTGAACCTTAAATTTATACTTTCTTTTCGATACCTACAATATTAGCGAGGCTACGGGAAAGATGAAAGCCAGCTTTCGACTTTCCTGCCGCAGGTGTACACGGCTGTGATCTTCACCGTGACCTTTCTGACTCCCATGCTTGTGCTGACATTCACCTACTCGTCCATCGGGTGGAAGATGTGGCGCCACACGTCGCCTGGTAACGCCGACATCCAGCGCGACCAGCAGCAACTGACGGCCAAGATGAAGGTGAGTACATAGCACCTTTTTCTTTTTTTATTTGTGGCTGCTCTCACGCCCGAGCAGTATTCATGCCATTCGCACGCTAACGCTTAATGTCGATCAGAAATCAGGGCCAAACGCGTAGCTGATAGACAGCCTGAAACAAATTTTAGGCAGGGAGGGTGCTTTTTAACCACAATGAGGTCAAGAAAATCAACAATAGGGCATCGATACGACCACGTTTTCGTGAGGTGGGTTACATTTGAGTTGCCGTACTTTCTTGCCTCCCTGGAGGGAGCCTATGTACATAACTCTAGGTTTCACCACCGCATGCAGGAGACCACCATGAATACGGATGACGTGGTGACAAAGGCAAAAAAGAAAAAAAAATGCATTTGCATATTCATTACTTGGCAAGAGTCTCTCAGAGTAACTCAAGTCATTGTAAGTTCTGCACATAAATCCATCTCGGCGCATCTCGGTCAGACGTCGTCTCACCGTTGCTGTATTACTTCTATTGCGAAGCATTTTTAGCGAACTTCTGCGACCTTGCACGTATCTATCTATCTATCTATCTATCTATCTATCTATCTATCTATCTATCTATCTATCTATCTATCTATCTATCTATCTATCTATCTATCTATCTATCTATCTATCTATCTATCTATCTATCTATCTATCTATCTATCTATCTATCTATCTATCTATCTTTGGTACTGTCAAAGAATATACATCATACCAGGGGATTCCTGCGATGTTGCAGCATACTCCACTTAAGCAAGCTTCAGGTTCATAGGCAGAAGCAATTCTTTCTCATCAAAACGGAAATGACGACATGACAAGTACAGAAACCTGCGATGTCCTCACTGCCTGAAAAATTGGGTTGTCAGCGGAAGTCTTTCGGCCACTTTCACTCAGAAGTAACGCTAAAATTTTCTCCTACGAGTTTTCCTACATGTTGGACACCGATTTTAGATCGCAGTGGCAAACCAAGACATACGGCACTGCTAAACCTCGGGGGCACGCCTATATAGATCGAGACGCCATCACCACTCTACTACTTGACATTTCAATTATTTATTCCATGTAGCAAAATGTAATTACTCAGCTTTGTACAGAACGAGAAGACATGTATGTACAAGGAAAGGCTATGGTCAGCAGGAAAGGGATCCAGTTCGCTACCCTGTACGGGGAAAGGAGAAGAAAATAAGAGAAAGGTATGAGATTACAGACAGAGAGAAGGTAATGAAAAAAAAAGCTTTTAACATTTAAAAGCGAAATTTCCTCGTTTTATGCGCGAAGATTGAGCCATGCTGCTTGTTCCTTAAAACTCTTTGTGATAGTTACTGGTGAATGTCTTAAAATTCAGACAACGCTGCCTGTAGTAACTGTAGCCTCCACAAGGTACTGATACATGTTCTGTAAAACAGTTACATAATGTCATAAAGCAAAAGTAACATTTCGCATAATCCACTTGCAAAAAGAATTGAGATTTCTTGAAAAATACTAGTAATTCGTAGTTTTTATCATTTTTTGTCTTTTTGGCCGGCCACAACGCGCAGTGATATCACGCGCGCCATGGAAATCTATAATATGCGAAACAGTCCGTAGCAAAGTGGCTATCGCCCATTGTGTGACTTTGAGCCAGGTGTTACGGGGCGGATCAACGTTTTTGTGTAAATAGGAGTAGACGTATGCGTGACGGGTGCTTAAGAGGCACGTGTTCTGCTGGCGTGACGTCTAAAGGATAGTTTAGAGCTCGACATAACGTCGGCAGTGGCACTCGTGCTGCCATTTACATTGGGCGTCAGTTACGTCATTACATCGTGCGGAAATGCACGCTCCGACGCGCTGGCGTGTCTATCATGGGCCACATTTGTTGTCGCATCCCGGCGAGGTCGAGCAACGCACGTCTCTAACCTCCATCCAAGAGTACAACGCTCTTCGATTTCTTCAACTCATTACTGGCCATATATGCATGATCTAGACTTTTCGCAGGACCAAGTGAGCGCAAGGCTCAGCCCCACTTGCGGTTACGCAATAAATATCGTGACGACATTTGGCATATTTTTTTAAAATGCGCAGCATTTCTTAGCGAACCCAAGGCACTTTGAGCGTATCTATCTATCTATCTATCTATCTATCTATCTATCTATCTATCTCTATCTATCTATCTATCTATCTATCTATCTATCCGCCTACGATTGGCTGCTCTCTTGATCGCCTCTTAACTTCGTGTAACCCAAAATTGGCATAGAAGGCTAAGAGGGTTTGACGAATATGACTGTCGGGTCATGTCGCGTACGTCGTCAAACCCTTTCCTCCAGACACGTGTGGCACACACCCGTTTACCACGGGCCGATGTATACGGGTATGCGCCAGAGGTGATTGACAGTTTTTATCTACCCAGGAACGGCGAGAACAGATATCGGTAATTTAAATGCGAGAGCATTAAGATAAATCGACATCGGCAGCGTTGACCCGACGAATTGAAAGAATAAAGATTAGGATCCCAGGAGGAATCGAACCCAAGCATTCTGCGTGGCAGTCAGGTATTCTACCACATAGCCACGCCATGTCTAGAAATTCCTTTGGATAAACACCCTATGCAGAAGTAATGTTGGAGCAACGTCAATTGTGGTTGTAGTGTTGGCATGCACGCCTACGATGCAGGCGTCATGTCAGGTTAACCTCAACTGTGGTCTCAGTGTTGGCTCCGCTTTCATAGTAGTCTAACAAACATTACATTTGTATTACTCTGATTCAGCAAGCTGTATTCAAGCGTTGCTCAACCCCCGAGGAATACACTAACGAAAGTTACGTATGATATTCACATCATCGCACCGTAAAGTGCACTTCGTTTTGATAATACTGACGCATGTGCTCTAGCGTGAGTGCTGACCTTACGTCAGACCATAAGTTACCCTTTAAACGCCAGTGTTGTCGACGTGCCTGGTAAGCCCGCGATGTGCTCAAAACTACTACACTTACAAAAACAAGTCGATTCACTTCGTAACGCTTGGCTCAAAGCCAAGTAATGCAGCACAGAACTACTTTCTGACTGCTTCGCATGAAACCAATTCCCACAATGCGTCGGATCTGCAGATTTTTATTCTTCAAGGTTTAGAATGTCCTGGCGTCATCGTTTTTAAGAAACCGGAAATAGTGAAAAAAAAAAAAGGTCTAGCCAGTGCCACTCCGTGAACGCCGTTGAACAGCGAAGCTCTTGCCCCTTTCATTCGGTCTCTACAAGTATTTTTTGTTATATCGTTAGATAATATCTTTGTTGTGTATTTATTTAAGCTAAGTCAGGTCTTAAGTTGCAGTCGACGGCTAAGGTCGGTGTAGGCCACCCAAGACTCTTCTCTCTTTCTGTAAGTCTTTTCCTGTTACCCCTAATCTTTGGCCATTTCAGGGGCAACAGCTCCCTTCACAATCCCCTGTTTGAGTCGCCTACCTTACGTAAGCTTCATCACGTGACCCCCCTTTCAGTCCACTATTTGAATCGCCCGCCTTGCGTAAGCTTCATCACGTGACCCACCTTTCAGTCCACTCTTTCAATCGCCCGCCCTTCGAACGCTTCACCACGTGACCCCCTTTTCAGTCCACTCTAAATCACCCGGCTTATGTAAGCTTCATAAAGTGACCTCCTTTCCCTCTCCTCCCCTCGTCATACCTCTCCTCTCCACGCTGGTCACGTGACCTTTTCTAGCGTAACCACGCCAACGATGTCGACGGCACACGGTCCTTGTAAACAGCTGTGCTGCAAAAGGGGGAGAGATTTCGTGAGGGAGCACGAATCATTGCGTGCAACGGGAGTTGCCTAGGCCGTGCAAGTTTTCACCTTCACCCATGTCACGATGTCGTCGCCATCGCGAAAAGCGAGGGAGAATGACGTTGAATTTCTTGCCGTCTATGGTTCATTCAGTTACCGCTCCTGCTCAATGCTCGGTCGACTCCGTGTTTCGCTTCTCTTGTGACGTGTTATGCCTGGACTACACGTTCGAGATGTTCCGTTTGATCTCTGCGTCAGCGCATTGCACTGGCCTTGCTGAGCACCTCTACGCTTGTGGCAATAGGAATCGTGATTGATACTCATTTTACATGCACCAAGCATACCGTCCTTTGAAATGCTGTCTCCAGTGCTACCTTCTAGAACGGTTAGGTGAGCCTGACTTTCATCATTTCTTTCTTGTATCGTAGTTATACTAGCATCATGTCACTTAAGACATATTTATGCGGATAGGACATCTCATGTGGCTAGCGTTTTCAGGATACAACACACTTTTTAATGGATGCGTATTTTTATGCCCATAACCCTTTCCGCATCACCTAGGGTCATTATGTTCTTTGACAACTTAACAGTTTAGTGTAAGTTCCACGTGCGAAACCGTGGTAAACCTGCGCTTCACCTCGGTAAGTGAGCCGTGCACCAACCGGAGTAGTAATGTAATAATTGTTGGGATTTTACGTTTCAAAAACTACGATATGGTTACACCAGCTGGAGTCCACTGCCATTTTAAATGTTTATGTGTGGCTCATATGAGCGTTAAGCCTATCAGAATATAAAAGTTTGGTGCTTTAGGAAAATATTGTCCTTCGCTGAATAGTCATATCATGATCTCCTAAAAAACTACCAAGACGTTGTGTCACCAAACCGGTGACACAAAGATAGAACTGTACGGTAATATTAGCTACCAGAAACGTGCGCCGAATACAAGTCGTCTATGGAAAAACGAGTTGAGTTGCTGCAATGATGAGACTGTGTTCAGAACCAACCGAGACGCCAACATGCCTGCTGAGTATCTGACAGTGGGCATGTGCCGCATGCAATAAACCTCTTTGACGCTGACTTTGATCACTGAATATGAGCCACCTTTTTAATGAAGAAATCGTCTGACCTCCCTGGTCGTTTAACCCGCCGAGAGGAGGTTACGTTGCGGAGGCTCGTGTTGGGGTTGGGCTCACCGCAAGACCAATCGACTACGGAGACTTGCAGCGCTCTCGGCTAACCGAAGAAAAGGTCCAGCGAGCGCACGAAACGAGAAGTCACGGAACAAAGGTTCATGCAGCAAACTCGTTGCAGGCTTATGAGGCATGGTTGCCTTTGGATAGATCTGAAAAGGAGCCAGAACTCAAACTAAAAACGAAACGGCCAGGAGAGCACAAAGTCGTAGGCGGATAGATAGATAGATAGATAGATAGATAGATAGATAGATAGATAGATAGATAGATAGATAGATAGATAGATAGATAGATAGATAGATAGATAGATAGATAGATAGATAGATAGATAGATAGATAGATAGATAGATACGCTCGAAGTCGCAGAAGTTCGCTAAGAAATGCTTCGCATTTAAAAAAGCCTAGACTAGCCATGCCAAATAACCGTGGTGCCACATTGGTAGTCAAGTTGAACAGAAGTGATATAACAAATAGTGTTTTCTTGTTGAACAATGAATATTAATATTTTGAATAAGTAGAAACAAAGAGCACGATTTTGTTCCCTCTTCCTCGATCTTGAAGCCGCAGGCAACTTTCAAGTGAGGAAATGAATTATTATACGTTCAGTGTGTCTTCTCATAGATTATCTAGAATAGACAAAATCTTGCCAGAGTAATTTCGTAACATTTCGGCCCACAGCTCAGTAGGAACGCGAAACGTTGAAGTAGCTTTTATACGTTAAACGTTCAAGAAGTCGTAGATCGAAATTGATTAGCAGTGACCCTAATACATGTCCAGCCTCAAGTAAAGTGAAATCTCTTTGAAGATGAACAGTCCAGATTCCCTTTGTGGCGAATCTCCGTTTTTCTTAGGTCCACACGAAAACACGCGCTGTGCATGGGCATTAGAAACTGACGCATAGGCGACACTGACGCCTGCATACATGTCGGGAAGCATCAGCAACCCGCTAGCAACGCATTCGCCTTCATGCCCGCAACTTCGTCACTTCGTCTTTACAGTCGCGCCGCGCTGCATTGGTGCGCACAAGCTCGCCGGCGGAACGAGGGCATGCAGGCGCATCGGCCAATATGCGACCCAAAAGCTTGGAAACAACAGGTAGTCTTCATACATTACTTGCTGTTGTATCTGCCAGGGCTGGGAAAAGATACTTTGAAATTGTATCGCGATACAAGATACTCAGGCAAAAAGTATTTGAGATACAGATACAAGATACTACCGCAATAATTGTATCTGATACGATACTTGCAGTTGTATCTTAAGATGCTTCGATACATTCGCAAATTTGTTATTATAGATCCATATAATGTAGCAGCAAACGCCAATGCACAAAAATGTCTGCTTGAAATTTATTAACTGTGACCAACCATGTTTCATTTGAATGAAATGCCTGTTAGTATCTGAAAGTTTTGTCCTTCATGCTGAAAGTACATTAGCTCAATTCTGAAATAACTTACTGGGGTTTCTTAAGCTGCTTAACAGGACACCTCTTTATAAACTTCGCTGACAGAGGTTCTTGCTTGTTTTTTTGTAAGTGATGGGAGTCGCTGCTCAGCTTGCCGACCAGCTAGCGGGTTGCCATCTAATCACATGAAGTTCAATAAGAAGCCTTGTCACGGTGGTGCAAATACCGGCGTGGACCGTGTCCGTAAGCCACCGCTACGCGATACTGGATCCCCGGACAGGTGTACAGCAGCAACAAAGCTGGTAGCGACATTTTTTATGACGCATAGTGCATACGTAGAGGACATCAAACAGAAATGGCTGTTCATATTCTACGCATCTTCTAGTGTAAAGCGTTCGTTATCAATATACTCACTAACTTGCAATTTTTGAACAATTTTTCTTCAATGAAAGAAGATGTGCAACCAGGAAACGTGTCAGGTGTGTCAGGCGTAGTGTATTGTCACGTGGTATAGTGTCGAATATGAAGGCGGCAGCCAAATTGTAGAAACGAAACTCTTTGCTGAGCTAACTTGCTCCAAGAAAACTAAGTAACTGAAAGTACAAGCAAAGCACGCTGCACGGTGATAGCGGCGATCACATTCGTCGGTCGTCGGTAATCTGATCATCGGCGGAACGCGTCGTCTTTCATACATGAGGAATCAAACCTTCCAGCGTTATCGCTGGAGCTCGCGCAAGCACCCGATGAAACTAGGCTACTCGCGTCCTGCGCGTAATTTTAATAGAACAATTGGAAAAAAATTGCGAAGCTTCCGAAACATTGCGGCTCGGCTTGCGCTGAGTGGTGCTAACAGTTTTTTTGCGGTTTAAACACAATCACATCAAAATAAATAAATAAATGAGAGCGCATGGCAGTATAGTTGCACAAAGCGCCGCAAGACACCGCCGCTATTCGCGCTATTGCCACTTACAGCTCCGATGATCTGGCGACTAGTAATAGTAAAAAAAAATATCAGGGAGGCCTGAAAAAGGGGAAAGAAGAGATTATAAGTAAAATAGACAGGGGGTTCTGTATCAAACGTTCATAGTGAATTAGTATAAAAAGCCGATGCAGGCGGGACCACTATTAGCTATGCGAATTAAGGATGAAGTATCGTCAGCTTACCTGTTAAGGTAAGACAATAGAAAATTAATTGCCTATGCAAAATTGTCTGAAAATACTAGTTGGGACGCTCATGAGAAAAACGGTGCATTTGGCATAAATGTTTCTTGAATACCCCATCTAAATATATAAGATAGCTCCTAATAATTCCATTATTATAATGCAAACTCAATTTCGCTATTTTATTAAGCGGTAAAGTAGAATGGTTTGTACTGTATACTCAAAGCCCCCCGCGGTAGCCTAGTGGTTATGGTGTTCGACTACTGACCCGAAAATCACAGGAACGAATTCTGGCCGCCGCGGACTAATTTTCGATGGAGGCAAAAATCCTTGAGGCCAGTGTATTTAGGTTTAGGTGCACTTTGAAAAACCTCAGGTGGTCGAAATTTCGGACGCCCTCCACCACGGCGTCTCTCATAATCATAACGTGGTTTGGGGACGTTAAGCCTCAAATATTATTATTACTGTATACTCAAGGCACGCCCACATAACTATATGTTTGTTTTGAAAATCTCCTTGGCCCAATAGTAAATTAAAGTGAAGTATAAATGTGTAAACACTAGCAAATATTACGCAGACATTTAAAAGTAGCAGCAAAGCAGAGAGCTTCTTTTGGCGGCCCTTTAGAAAAGAGATAATGCAGCGACAACACCGGAAAAAAACAATAGAGACCTAGGTAATGTATCATATCCAAAAGAAGCGCAAATAAGAAAGCGTTTGTGCTAACAATCAAATTATGATTTCAAAAACTCTTTGAAAAGAAAGATAGCAGGAAGAAAAAGATGCGGTACACCGAGATATCTTTTGCTAGATAAAGGCTTGTTCTAATAGATCGAGCACCGGTATCGGTGGAGCTATAGTTTTTAGAACATTATCTGCATATGAGCCAATGTCATCGTATGCAAGGCAAACTTACATCCACGAAGTCCTTCAAGTCGCTGCTGTGTGAAAGCCGTGAGACGCGAAGCAACTCCGTTCTTGCATTCTTCAGATTTCGTAACGAAGCACCACGCAAGAGAATCTTCAATAACGACACGAAAGCAGCATAAGAATTTCCGTGACAGACGCTGCGCTCATTAGAGAGCGCGGCGCAGGACTGTGGCTAAGAGAAAGTGTATGGAACTGACATAAATAAAAAATTCGAGAAAACAAGAACTCTACGTGGTCTGGGTGTAGACGCTCGCGCGCATGTTTGTGTCGAGACTGCGCGAGCGCTGCCACTTGACTCTGTTTCACCAACAGGGACGCGCAGACCTCATCACCTGCCCTCACTAGAGGACTCTGACAGAAAGATAAATTTATGTCGCTGCCCTTAGTTTTATTCAGGTAGCTTAGTGACGCCAGCACCAGCTTCAGAAACGGAGTTCAGCCAGCGATAATTGTTTCGCACGGTGGTGTTGCGATAGCACTATCTTTTATCTTAAGATACACGATACATTGTTGAATGTATCGGAAATACAGATAGAGATACTCGTTTTGCGAGACGTATCGCGATACAGATACAAGATACCCAAAGAGTATCTAAGATAGTGTCTAAGATACATGTACCTTCGATACTGCCCAGCACTGGTATCTGCATGTAATAAACAAAGCGGCTAGCAATTGCGCCATAATAAAGTTCAAGGTTGCCAGAACGTAGCCGTGGAGCCAAGCTGAAATTTTCATCGCCAGACGGGGTCGTGTAGTAGCCAATTAAGCTGCAAGGTTGCGGGGAGCATGTTGTTTTTCCTTCCTTCCGGCTGTAAACGTCCGTCCACGTCGATAGAGCGCTCAGCAGAAGAAAGCTCGAGTGGGGAGATGACCCGAGGGCCGTCACGGAGGCCAATCGGAGCGCGTCCCGATTATGTGCGCTGCTAGCTCGGTGACTCCACGCAGGGCGGGAGAAGCACGGTTTGCACGGTAAGTCTGGTCTGCTGTGCGCAAGTTCAGTAAGGGGCGCTGCTCCTTGCCGCAGTGTGGCAGATGCAAACCTCCAGTGACCCTGGAACTCATCCAGTACTCATCCCCACGAGCAGTAGTTGCCTCTTTGTGCGACCCCGCTGTCCTCAGAAAGTCGTGGCAGAAATACGTATATTACGTCATCTTAAAGACTGCGCACGAGGTATTTCGAAAAGAGAACGTTGGCCATGCGATTTATTAGATGGTGCCCAGGTCACCGACAAAGCGAGACAGAGCAAGTGGCTGCGGAGTGGACGCGACGAACTGCAGCCAGGTAACGTTCTGGCAGATGCGTGAGAGCCGCGCAGTCACGTCATTCACGCCAACCGAAACCTATGAGAGAGTGAGAAAGGTAAAGGAAAGACAAGGAGGTTAAGCAGAGGATATTTCCAGGTGGCGACATAAGTAGATAAGCAGTAGAAAACTAAAGAGTAAAGAAAGAACTTACTGGGAAGATGAAGACGGGTCCAAGAAGGCGAAGAATTTGCAAAAAAGCACAAGGAAATGAAAAAAATATATACATACGATACAATAGATGTGGCTCACCAGAATATGATGTGCGAGCTCAGGCACCTTTCGCCACAACACTAAATTTAGCGACATAACCCAGGGACATGCAAAGCGACAAGCTAATGCTCTCGCGTTTACACATCAAAGGAATTGCTTAGGTGCTCCCGTGTTTTCTTTTCTCTTGTGAGCCGCCTTGCTCAGTATTGTGCGCGACGTAGAATAACCAATTTGCGACATAAGTAGGTAAGCAGTAGAAAACTAAAGAGTAAAGAAAGAACTTACTTGTAAGAAAGCGCCATTACTCTATTCTCGCGTTAATCATTTCGGCGAAATTTCACTTTGGTTCAGCGTGCGTCCTGTTAATAAAGCTTTGGCAGAGTCGTCATAGTAAGAAGTTACGCGACTGCGCCTTATTTTACATGTAGTGCTTTTATTTCTCACTTTGTACTAGATGCCCATTTTTTTCGCTCTCCATAAGCAGCCTGCGGCAAATATAGCCGTGCAGCTCGTCGCTTAGTAATAACTTTCTTCTGTCGAAACCACTCTCGCAGCGTTATACATGCGGTCTTTTGCTGTTCGTTTTGTTCTCTCGCGTGCTTTTCTTCCTGAGTGCGCTACTACGCATACGGGTTACGTTACACCAGCACGCCCAATCTTATACCCTTGTGAAGGCTTACTTTACTCTTACACTCGAAGAAAAAAAGAGTATGCTTGACTCTTTTCGGAGAGTTCTGACTTGCCACGTATACGACTCTCTTTAAATAGTCACGGTGACTCTCTTGGTTGGTCAGGGTCGGCTCGCTCTAGCAGAGTCCCCTGATCCTCTAGGAAGAGTGCAAAGACTCTCATCGGGAGGATCACGTTACCACTTATAGGGAGTGAGACGACTCTTGCCGGTAACGCTCCTAGTGGGGTCAAGGGACCCACACCGAAGCATCAAGCGACTCGACAAGTATTTTAAGCTACTCATTTGATCGTTGCTCAACTTTTGCGCGACTACTGTTTAATATAGTGGAGTATTTATTTTAAGCAAGTGCAATAATACTTGCCGTTCTGCCCAGCGACTGTAAAAAAAGAATAGTTCAGTTTTAGCATTATTTTAATAAAACTCGTCAAAACAACACATATTTTCTAGCAAAGTTATATAGAAAGCGCGAAAAGATGGTCTGTGATTTCCAATTAAGAAGTTTGGGTATTCCTCATTTACATGCTTCTATGAGTATAGCCAACTAAAATGTGTGACTGTGATGTGCACAGTGTCATATGGTGCTAAATGAACAGCAGAAATCGCCATCATGTTTCCATATTTATTTCTTGTGATTAAAAATAAATCAAAAATGGTGACGGCTTGAGGCATCAGACTTGTGGCTTGCTAGGTTGTCGCTCCTGTCCAGCGTGAGCACCATGAAAAACGGTATCTGAAAAGCAGAACATGATATTAGATGAGAAAATGAAATTGCAGTAAAGGTTTGCAAAACCTACACAATAAGTGGTTCACACAGACAAATATAGGCTAACAAAAAACAACAAAGCACATCCTCCGGCAGCCAGGTGCATGCCGTGAGCCGTTATTGACCGCATGTTTTACAAACGTAAACCATCCTTAAATACTCAGATAAAGAGATGCGAGTACTAGGGCCCGAACGACACCCAGCGCGTGCGTACGCCGTCTACGTCGAGATCAGACATGTCATATGCTAGAATTAGCGCATATAACTCCCCCAATCACGTACACTCACTCCATTCTGTTATAGCGCCCAACGTCATCGCAGTGTGTGCAAACCACGAAAACAGCAAACAGAAACGAGGGAAAAGAGTGCACGCCGGCGGCCGCAACGCGCGCCGTCGAAAGTCTAGAGCTTTTTCACTTTACCGGCGAGGCATGTCCAACTTGAATGACTACCGCGTACGTTCTGGAAGCCACCGTACTATATCTGCACCTCAAACTACCGTCTTTAAGCCAACAAAAACCATTGCATATAGTGCGTCGGAGCGTTCTGTACACAGGCTTTCCTTTTTTTTTTTCACGTTCCCACGCGTGGATGCACGATGCACACTCAAGGTCAATGGAAATGTTATTATGAAGTAGACTACAGTGCATCTCAAAACGACATCTTGCACCTTCAGTAGTGCAGACACAACGTGCGATCAGCAAGAAATGACCCTCGATTATTGTTTCCATCGGTCACTTTATGGGAGCTTGTACAGCAACGCGCATAACGGTGGCAACTCGTTAACTGACAGCTTTAGTTGGGCATCCGCAACAGCCCCGCGGATACCGGCTACTGTTGGAAATGGCTGGCAGGTTCCGCAGAGCTGCTGCAGACGCCCAGCTAAAGCTGTATAATTAGTACCTACGAAAGCAGTACACTCACCGTTAACTGGCGCCCGTTGACGGTGTCCGCAGCTCCATGGATATTCCGCCCTCCAAGCGTCACTTCGTGCATGGCTCGAGCCGGCGTCAACACGACCGAAGACGCGCAACCTACGCAACCACGCAACGCATTCCAATAGAGAGGAGAGCGGCGCGCCACCCCGGCGCCAACCCCGTCTTCGTTGCCGAGCAAGGCGCCACAGAGGCGCCTATAGAGGCGCCACTGATAGCCACCTAGCGGGCGCCGCCGACAGTACTTGCGGGAAGCCGAGCAGACGACAGCGCTTTGCACAGCTTTGGTGTGAGGAGATGGATGAAGTTCGAGGCTGCTATTTCCCCTTCGTGCGGGTGCCAGCCAACTAATTCTGCACTGGCAGCTGCAGGAAAGGCGCGGGCCTCTAGGAAAGTGGACTTGTGCACGATGTTTGTCACGAACGGGCGCCTAACTAAGCGCACGTCGCCGATTTCGAACGACGGCATGAAAGCCTGGCACCGACGGTTCGTGCGCGACAGAGCGCGCGCATCGAAAAAACAAGTATAAAAAGGCGCCGAGAGCGCGCCCCTTACCCTCTCCGCAGAAGACGCCATCGACACAGCCAACGCACGCGAAAGGTCGGGATATTCGAGAAAGCAATGCAGCGCCAGCGGCGCCGTCTGATTCCGCAGACGTGAGAGAATCTCGCCCTTTTCCTAGCTTTCGCTGTGCTACGCACAGACGAATCATACGCACCTTCCCCCTTCCCGAACCCAGGCTGCCCACGCGAGCCGATACAGGCAATGCAAGCAATGCAAGCGCGCGGCGACGGAGAGTCAGCCAGTGAGAAGTTAGTCAGCGGCGAAAAAGTTATGTCGTTCTAGTGATAGCATCGTTCGCTCGACCGCAGAAGGCGTGTTGTGTGATGATGTAGTGCTGCGAGTAAAGTATCAAGAGATGACGCCGCGGGAGCAGTGACAAGTTTTGAAGAGGGTCCCGGAGGAGATATGTGATGACCGACTGCGGAGGAGAACGAACGTCCGCGTGGAGTGAATCGTCATGCCGGTGAATATCAAAGGTGCGTCGCGCTGACCAGCGTAACAAGACCCAGCTACGAGGTACAGCTCGTGATGAACATCCGCTTTGTTTTGTTTACAAACGTGACGTCTCAATCACTTCTTGTTCTTTCTGAAGTCAACCATTGCTGCATTTCTGTTTCTGTAAATAATAAATATAGAACTTAGCTTGTAATAGCGTGGTACATGTACCGCGCTAGTACAAGCTAAGTTCATGGATGACCAACTCGCCCGAACTACAACACTTCTGAAATATAGAACGTTTAAGCGAAGTGCCCTTGGGAGGCACAGTGGTCGAACCGAACCAACACATGCTCAGGCTTATAACTTTGGTCGTCTACCAGTGTCAACATGATCGAGTGCATCCAGCGAGCACCGATATGGCAGAACGAAAGCATTAGAACAAGAAGCGACGTGCTAACTCGCACAATGACGAAGCGGCTCGCCTTGGCCAACGAACAGCGGCGATCCATTGCTTCCGTCGTTCTTGCTCAGGAGGCCTTGCGGTAAGTAAAACCGTGTTCTGGGCGCGCTTTTTATTGCGATAGCAATTATATGGACAGTCTCGGCTGGATTTTGCCGTCGCCGTCGCCGCCGTCATGCACCGTATATGTATAAGTATGTATATATATATATATATATATAAGCCCCAAAGAAAAATAATCCAGAAAAATGCTTCCGAAGCGCGGAATCGAACCAGGGACCTCTTGCTCCGGAGCGAGTGGCGCTATCCACTACGCCACGAAACGCAGATCCTCCACGTAGCTAACGGCGAGCGTTATATACATATTCTTTACCGCTGGACGGACTCAGAGACGGCAGGCGGTAATAAGCGTTTCTTCATTACCAGCGAGATGGCGCTAGCAGCGCGACGGGCGCAGAGCCGTCGATGGGGAGAGTCTGGCGAATGGGCGGGGCAGTGACGTCGCGGCGCGGCGATGACGCTGTTCACGTCACCGCCACGCCTCCGCTCCGGCGGCGTCCGCCATATATAGTCTTTCCGCGCGACGGGCGCACGGCTGAGGCTATGTACGCGCTGTTCATTCGTGAAATCTAGCGCTCCTAAACAAATTGCGAAAGCGAAATTGTGCAAGAACATTGTTAGACAAATTTAATGAAGAATATGGAGTGAATTAGGCGTGTTCAAATCATCGTGAAACTGAGTTGTGCACGCCGATTCGAGTCCACGACGTTCTACGATACACGCTGTGCTTTTAGAGCGCAGCTCTTAGGCGTCTGTTCCTGCGCTGTTTGGCATCGCCGTTTCGTCCTCGTTTGGCAGCGAACGAGGACGAAAGACAGCGAACGTGGATTCGTTCGATATCACGAGCCACTGGCCTCTAACATCGCTTTCTTCCTCCGTCACGCGTGCTCGCCCTTCGGTCGGAGCTCGTGCGCATGCAGAGCTGGTGGGTGCGCTGCTACTGTCTCGCTTGTCGTGACGGGGATGCCGATGACGCCTGCAATCCACAGAGTGGCGCGCGTAGCACTCCAGCACTGGCAGTTTCTGTGGCAATATGTAACGAATGTTCCATCGCGGATAGCCAGAAATTCAAACACAGTTCGCGTTGCCTCAACACAAAGCTGCGCTCAGAATTCGCATGAGGGAGTATCGTGATCATCGGTGACTTTTCGAGCTATGAAGACCTGTGCGTTTGCGTCTATCTTGTTTTTTTTTAAATGCGAAGCATTTCTTAGCGAACTTCTGCGACTTTGAGCGTATCTATCTGTCTATCTATCTATCTAGTCGCCTACGAATTTGTGCTCTCCTGGCCGTTTCGTACATGGGGTGTATACCAAAATAGGTATGGCGTAATGTGACTGTATGACAAACGTAAATGACTGGTCATAACTGAAAATCATGACATGCATGTCATGTACAGCATGATTTACATGCCACAGTATTGGTGCTCTTGCGGCCGTTTCGTTAATTTGATATATACCAAAATTGGTATGGCTTGACAAGAGCGTATGGCGAACATAAATAACAGGAGTTATTATGAAAATCATGACACGCATGTCATGTACAGCACGACTTACGTGCCACGCTCATGGTGCGCTGGCGGCAATTGTGCTAGCTTGATATACACCAAAATTGGTAGTGTGCGACATGACTGTGTGACGAACATAAATAACGGGAGTTAATGTGAATATCATGACACGCGTGTCATGTACAGCATGACTTACTTGCCACGCTCATGGTGCGATGGCGGCCGTTCCGCCAGATTGATATACACCAAAATTGGTATTGCGTGATGTGACTCTGTGACGAGCACATATAACAGGTGTGATTTTTGGAACATGTCACGTGACAAGTGTTACGTGAGATTCATTGCATACCGCGCCGGAAAAGTCTGTGCACGTGTTCTGGCAGCAAAGCAGAAGATAAAGAAGAGGACGGATTGCGTGCCGGTTCATGATGATGACAATTTTTATTCGCCACTAACGGGGATTCTCCAAGCTTAAACAGCTCTGCTTTTAAAAGAAACAGAGATATCAGCGCACGTAATTGTATTAAGGCCACAAAAGCGTAAAAGCGGGCGTACACAAGCGGCTTGGGGATCTCGAGCGCTAAAATTCCCTCTTAGAGAATTTTAGTACCGGGACCCCAAGTGCCTTGCGTACGTAAGCCCCTTGCGTTCCTTTGTATAGTCCATGGGGCGCGGCTGGGTGTACAAGAGACGTAAGAGGGTGAATAAGGAAGCGGCTTGGAGTCCCCGGCACTAAAACTCTCTAATAAGAGAGAAAAAAAGAACTCACAGGGTCCCTTATGCATTCGCCTAAGACCACTCGAACGCGAAAGCCGTCTTCCTTTTCTTCAGTTGATGTATTGTTCCTCACGCCCCCCCCCCCCCTCGAAAGCTTTGTGACCTAACACTGTTTTGCACTGCCTCCAAGATCGGAGGCACTGCAATCTTTCTACCCCACATCTGGTCATGTGCTGACGTCATCGCGTGAAGTCACGTTATTCGTCGTCATGATGACGTCACAATCTTTGGTCGTATGGTCACGTCATTACGTGATGATTTTTGACATCCATCGTGTTGACGCCGCCGACGCGGGACGCCGACGCCGCGGACGACGGCGGTCAATTTTCGCGTTTGCTGAGGCATCTAAGGTTTTCGTCAGAGCAGGTGCAGGGCCCCCCTTAGGCGCGTGTTAAATGAAAACAATACCTCGTTCGGCTAGTCTGATAGCGGACATCCTGTTGGTTTACTTTACAAAATCATTTTTCTGCTCAACTTCTTCGCGCTCTATACTTCCCAATTACGAAATTTCATCGAGCACATGAGGGCCCCTTGCTATAGTAGAAGAGCTTCCTGCACGAGCACAGATATTGTGCACTATACGTGCATGACCAAAAAGCGCAAGGCACATTCGCTTAGCACAGAGGCGCAGATTAATTTACATGCGCGAATTAAGCGTGAAACTGGTAGCAAGTACACAAGCGGCAACACAGCGGTAAATGACACCATAGGCTGACAGCCACAGAAAAGCAGACCACATAACGTACAACACATGCCAGGTAAGCGCCGCAGCTGACGCGCGGCGGCACTAACCTGCGATATCGAAATAAATCTTTCCCTCACAACATCACGGTAACATCCCAAGCTCGTGCTCAGAACGCGCGATAAATTACGTAAACGCAACACATCACGCTTGACACTTATAGCGTGATCGCTGCAAAATTTCAATCTGGCCAAGCGATCGAAACGCAAACCATAAAACTCCTTTTTTTCAGCGTGACAAAATTATTTTTAAAGTTTGTGCGCCTGAAAGGGCCCCATTGCACAACAAATAATATGTTTGTGTTAATGGTACGCTGTTTATAATACCAGCAATATTCAAGCTAAATACTCAAGTACGTATCTCGCATAGCACGGAGCAGTCGGTCGGGGTCCATTTGCTGCGTCTGATGTTTCTGATCCAAAGGCGTCGTAGTTTTTTTCCTTCGGAAGCCTAAAAAGGCGAAAACCCTGCGCGCTGCTGTTTGAACAGCCAACCGCGCAACAGCAGCCCATCGCACGCAACAAATTCACGCTTGAATGCGAGGAGCAGTCGCCATGAATACGCGCGGCTTCGCACAAGAGCTTCGTAACCTACGCGCGCTCCTCAGCGATCGTGTAAGTGCGGCGCGCCGGCGTCTCTCCGTCGCGGCAGCGCCGGACTCCGCGCCGGGCTGTCTGGCGCTGTCGCCACTGCCGCCCGCCGCCGCCGGCGAGGAGAGAGGGTTTACGTCACGAGAAGAGGGCGGCGCTGGGGCGGAGCTCGGAGAGCGGCGAGATGAAACAATCGCCAAACTCTCCCGAAGGGTATATATGGCTCTGGACGGGCGCATTTAAAAGTCGTCGTCGAGCTCGCTCGCTTCTTATATTGCGCAGCGAGAACATTGCCCTTCCGTTGTCTGCTCGCGCGGTTTTCTCGCGGTGAGGGGAAGAGGAATGTTTCACGCTTTCACCGTGATGTCCGCGCTCATGTTACCGAGCGTACGAAAGTCACTTGAGCTGAAGGGACGCCGCTAAACGAACAAACAGAAGATGAGCGCGAACTATCAAGTGTCACAGCTCGACAGTTGAAGCACGCTTGTTTCCTTCGCTGCTTCGGCCGCCTTTGCAACAGGAACGCTGTTCAAACTGAGAGTATCCATTGGCGAGCCTCACTTCGTATAGCATTAATTTCTTGCTATCACATTCATTGCTTCGCCCTTTGCGGCGAAGCTGTGACTTTTTTAGGTGTTTGAGCACTCCACTCCACATCAATGGTTATTCGACATCCCTTGAAGTTTCGGCCACCACACATACGACGAACGTTGCTTTTTTCACTACGCAAACCGTGAACAACGCGGAAACACACGTAGAACGACGTAGGAAACCACAGCGGCCGTCTGCTTGCTTTCCCGAGAGTAATGGCCGAGTTCGCCGCCTGTGGCGCATCCGTCGGCGCGCACTAGGCGTATACCGAAGCCAATCGAAACGCGCTTCAGGAGGGTCCAGTGACTCCTTCCCAAATGAGAAGTCTTTTTCTCTGCCTGTACCTTCCAAAAGGGGTCAGATGGACACCCGAAGAGAGTCACGGTTCCATGACCCTCTTTTGACTCTCTTTT
>NC_051176.1:97967990-97990406 GCF_013339695.2 Rhipicephalus sanguineus
GGCCTTTCACACAGAATAATATTTCTTGCTGGACAGAATAATAAAGAGAATGAAAGGCAAAATATCTCTCGAATCAATTAGAGGCATATTAACTATGATTAGGCTACTGAGCAGCGACCTACGCAAACCGGCGCTCGTCCAAACGCCTCAAAAAGCTATGTGGCGTTGTCACGAGATAAGTGCAACCGCAGACGAAGCACACTTGGAAAATGTAGTGGTTGGGCAGACGATGAAATACCTGCATCTTAATATGGATGAAACCATGCAAAACAGGAGCATTAAACGATGCAGACATTCGCAAAATTTTTTTGTTCGAGCTGAAAATTGCTTCGCATTAGGAGTTGTCCATGAATTCTTACCATGGAGCGAACAAATCATCATTCGCTTTATTCCCAGATGCAAAGTGTTGCGCCATACCGCTTTGGTTACACAAGTAGAAAGTCCTTGGAATTGAGCACTAACAAACCGACTGTTTTCTGTCGACGTTTCTCATTCGTCGAAGCAGTGTCGCTTGCATCACACAGAAATGTTTTCCCTTCGCCAATGACCTATAAGATTACAAATCACCAGGGCTCCGTATTCACAAAAACGAAAAATTTTACATTATAATCGTTTGTAAAAAATATTATCCTATGCCGATGAGGGACATCTCACTAGCGTGTATAGTGAAGGTGACCGGTAATGGTTATGTTTACTTAAGAAAAAAAGAAAAAGCTTGGAGAACTTGGTAATAGATTTTCGGCCTCGATTTTCAGCGCACCGTCTTCAGGATTTCCTGCAATCATGTTACCGTCGCCATACCTTATAGAGTTGTCGTTAACATCTCGGTGTTTTCAACACGCCGTCACTGTTTCCACCATTTATGTACCATCATGTGGTTGGTGTTGCTTTTGTCATGTCGGCGAGTTGTCATTCCCGTCCCGTAGACACTCGCATCACACACACCCAAGTGGTCCTTTGACATTCATGCACATCAGGCAATCAGGTAGCACCTTCTCCATCGCCAAACGATGCTAGATAGGGCACGGTGTACTGCGGGCCATAGTGTACCACGGAATACGGGATACAATCCCGTGTTCGTCCTCCCTGATTGGTCAATTCTGCCTGTCAGTCAACAAAGCAAGGGCCCCCAGCCCTACGGCAGTACCAGCGCTTTTCATTGCCATTTCGAAATACGTCAAGGCCTCCCACATGGGCGGCGCCAGGGTGACGACATGGAGCAAACAGAATAGTATTCCGTATTCCGTGGTATGGTATGGGGACCCTGCAGCGCGAATGGCGTGGCACAAAACGGAAGCAACACACCGGCACCTTCGGCCAGGTCCTTCGCACCACAGTAGTGCACCGTGCTAGTCAATGTACGCTAGCTCAACTTTTTATTTCTGTGAGGCCAGATAGCCAGCTATTCACAAAAGGGTTTGCGTAATACTGATGTCCACGGTGCGCTGGATCTCCGCCATTTTTTAGCTGCCGTTTAACGTGCCCATTCACAAAGAAAGGGGGAGAGAAAATAAAGATTACTTGGTTTTGCGGGCTGAGGAGGGCGATGGGAGAGTGAGAATACAGAAAATCTCGCACTCCCCATTAATATCGCAGAGATTCTGCACTCAAATTTGTTTTCTTCAGGCACTGAAATAAGGGCTGTTATTGTTGTCTGGACACAATAGCAATGATTACTGGCTCCCAGAAGGCTCATATTCTGCTCAAGACACACCGGGGTTGTTTATCGAAACGAATACGTGAAAGTCTATCGAGCACGTCCCTTGAGAGCCTTTCCGTGTCTTTGAGCGTTAGCAGATATTTTCTTTTTGCTCGTTATTACGCAATTTACAGTGCATAAGCAGCTACACCGGATAAAATATGCCAACAAAAATGTTCTTTTTGCATTCCTACAGAGAATAATGAGGTGTGCTATCTCGCTGCGCCGAACGTCGAAACTGCGGCTTCAGTTAAGCGCAAGAAACACGCTGAAAGGCAAGCTTGAAGAGCTACAAGTATATAGAGACATGTTCTTTTTTTAATGTAAGCTTAAGTATATACTTTGTTTATCCACGTATACTGCCCAGCTAGGTTCGTCCGGTTCTCTGCACAGTGACATCGACACCTCCGAAACATCGGTTGCGTTACAATCTTGCTTCGCGTATACCTTCTGCGGCCCGCTTGGATAACCACCTTTCAGAGCCAGGCGGTTAACACAGCAAGCACGCAACGCAGCGTTTGTTCAAACCGTCTGGAGCCACTTTTCTTCCTCGGGGGAATTTCATTATTCGGGTATACTTAATTTTATGTTGCTTTCCATTCGCTCCGCGCACAGCAATCTTCCGTTCAGAACAATAACCTGGATGCCGCTATCTTTTCATGCACAGCCGCGTGTGAAATGAAGGTTAAAGCGGCTACAGCACGAGCGTCAGCTGTTCCAGGAAATCTGACTCCACCCCCACTCCCCCTCCCTTTCCTTTATTCTCTCTATGCTTGACCGCTCCTTGCGGCAACCACCGCTAGCCATCAGATGCACCCGCCGCATTTCTCCGTTTGATATTTGCTTTTCTTGCCTGCAAAAACCACCAAAAACCACCTTGGCAGTTACTGGGCAACTGCCAAGGTGGTTGTATCTAAATTATCAGCTCATTCCCCAACAATGACGGCCTGGATACGAGGTATTTATCAAGCAGTCATGTAACATGCGCGAGATAATACTTAAAATGACACAAACTAGTTTGCACGGCGCGTCAACAAACCATAATCGCTGCATAGCAGGGGTGTGTCGTCTGGTCATTTCTTCAATGCACCGAAAATCCTCACCGACTGCTGCTCATTTGGGCGACCTGTGCTCCAACGTAGCATCATCAGTTTAGAAGATATGGCGTTTCACAAGGTCGCGGGTGCAATAGGTATGAAGAGCAAGACACCCCTGGCTGGGCTTAATTTGGGCCCTCATTAACACACAGGTAGTCATGATTAATCTCGCAAGACTTCCTCACTACGCCAGGACTCGTACAGAGATCGCGATTTTTACGCGTAAAACGCTGAAATTGTTTTCACCTTCATATCATTATAGCGACTGTACAGAGCGAATAAATGCTACGAGATCCTACACAAGTGCCAAAGTGTTGCGTTAGCCAAGTGGAGGAAAACGATTTCTATAGTTGTAGCTCCAGTGGCTATAATGCACCGTCTTCCTGTCGTAAGTGTTTCCAGAGAAGTGTTCTGATTGAGATCTGGCTGTTTAAAATGTATGAAGATAAATGACAAAAATAGAACGTGTACTTGAAAAGAAACGAGCTTCACTTTCACCTCACAATTTTGTTTTATATTGTTGTTGAAAGGGGTCGTGTTACAGCGAGAAATGTCGCAAACCGTGGGTGTTGGGTTCCGTCGGGCTTATCTCAGCTCAATTAGCCGCATTCATGTCACCATTGTGGACACTCGACTGCTAGCAGTGTGAGACAATGAGAGGTGTTGCAAAAACGCCTCAAAGCCGAGGAATTTCGCAAGTGTCTGAGCGATGTGAGGTGCCGTAAACAATTTGGCAACATACGCAACGATGGCCAAGATAAGACGCCGCACCTGTTGTGCACTGTTGTTTGAACCTCATACATAGTCGCTAGGCTTGGCTCACATTGTTGCCAAAGGCAAACCGACAAGGTACAAATTTGTAAATTTAAATTTGTTTCTGTAAGCTGCTTGTTGTTTTGCGCGTCAAAAAATGTTGAATAGTCAGTAGTTCCGCATGATAACGCTATTTATCTCAGCGCACTTTCATTGAAGGAGCTTCTATACTGGCGGTTGTAACTGTCACTTGATTCGTGGCGTAGGCAATTGATTTAAAGGGCTGTAGGCTTGTTAAGAACAAGATTTATTTTGTGGGGGCAGGGGCAATTATGTGCTCAATTGCATTGTGAAGACATGCCGTGTTCTTTTAACTTCCGCGCTTATGGCTTCGTTCGGGCAAAAAGTGAATAAAATTCTTGATTTTTACGTGGAGAACCGCCATGTAATCGTGAGGCCCACCCTGCCACGAGGCACCTCACTAATTCTCATCCAGCTTGGGTTCATTACTGTGCATCGGCCTACATCAAAGTACACGGGAGTTCTTGCATTTAGCCCCCGTCTAAATGTAGCCACCGCAGCAGGGAATCAAGCCTATGCCCTCGTGCTTAGTGGCGCAACGCTACGGCCTCTAAGATACCACGGCGGTAAGCAAAAAAAGAAAAAGCTCGTCAGTCCAGTTTATAGATGATGTATTGCAATTGAATGACAGTAAGGACGACTGCAGTTCACTTTATGCCACAGAAGCACCGTCTGCGCCCGCTGCAAACGAATTATTTTTTCTAGAAACCTTAGGTCTCGGCTGAAGCCACATCTAGTCATCGCATCATCTTACCGTACAAACTGCTTCATTTTTTTGCGCAGGTTGTCAAGATGCTGGCGACGGTAGTGCTGATGTTCGCTGTGTGCTGGCTGCCAATTCACCTGATGAACCTGATATTGTACTTTGACCGCGCCGCGATGCAACCGGACACTGCCGAGCAGGAGTACCTGTACATCGCGGCCTTCTTCTCCTGCCACTGGTTCTCGATGGCCAACAGCTTCGTCAATCCCATCATCTACTGCTTCATGAGCGACAACTTCAGGGTTAGTGTCTGTTGATGATTAAGCATGCACCCCTAGAACCAGGTTTATCTCAACAGAAGGGGGTCCGCGGCCCCCCCATTTGAGAAACAATGGCATAGTTGGCGCTTCCCAACTTCACAAAAACTATGATGATTTATGGCGTAGTGGGCATTTGCAAATGTTCATGTATTAGTTGCCCCCAAGAGAGTTTACAACGGGCTCTAGAAAGCCTGCTCTTCCAGCTTTCGCTGTGACTGTGCTGTATGTTCCGCGCACAGTCAAGTTAGCTCAAATGATGACGGCACAAAGACGAGACAGACAAGGACAGGCGCTATCTAAACGTCTTTCTCTCTGTCTTAATTTGCGCTCATTTGACTTTGTTAAAATGCAAGGCCACCCAGCCCAACAGTCTGTCCTACTTAAGTATTCTCCTTCACAGCTCACGAAAAACAAGACACCTTAAATTTGTGCCTTCAGTTTCGAAAACGGGCTAGGACACAAAAGTCCAACAGCCAGCAGGCACAAAGGGCAGAAAGTTCGACGAATGGCATAAATGTCGTACTACACAGGGATGGAAACGAGAACGAAGTTCTCAGGAAGATCGACAGTTCAAGCTAATTAACAGTAGAGAAACAAGGAATGCCTGTGTAAGGCCGGTGTTTTGAGGAGGATACTTTTTTCTCGTCAGTGCAGCAACTACTGTTCCGAAGCTTATGTGAAAATGTTTGCCTCAGCGACATTCCTACTTCTGCCAATGTACACCAGTTGCGCCACCCTGGTACTCACACACAGCCTGCAGGGGTTTCCCCGCGTAAGCCTTGTAGACATGCCACTGGCTCGCTTCACTGATACTGTGTGAAACTAGGAGATTTTGTTGTTCTTGCTGTGGCGTTTTTCATTGTTCTCTAGGTACTCTCTCTTAGCCTGCCACATGCAAAAGAGACGCGATCTACGTAATTTATATGGTAAATATCCAACCCTTTGCTGAAATGATTTGTTCAAAGGTGGGCTTCACTCTACACAATAGCGAAAACGCACATATTCTTAGACTGCCGTTTACCTGCGCTTAAATAGCCTTCTTCTCTATGAAATGTTTCCATCGTTCAGAAACGGTCGTCCTACGGCACTATGTGTAAGGAACCCTTGCACGTTACATTTTTCTTGTCGTTCAAAACTGTCTAGGAATTCACCGCGCCGCCGTCAACCCTAGGTACGCTGCTCGTCTCGACGGCGATAAGACGAAGTAGAAATCGAAGTGAAATAGAAGAACATTGCGCGACGTATTTTCCTTCGTTTCTCCTGGCGTCTCGTATTCGTCATGACAGCATCAAAAACCGTCTGAAACGTATTTCTCGGCAGCGAGTGTTCCGGTTATTGTCACGTATGCGCGGTGGATCCGTTTAGCTAAGGTAATATAATAATATCTGGGGTTTAACGTCCCAACACCACGATATGATTATGAGAGAGGCCGTAGTGGAGGGCTCCGGAAATTTCGACCACTTGGTGCTCTTTAACGTGCACCTAAATCTAAGTACACGGGCCTCAAACATTTTCGCCTCCATCAAAAGTACAGCCGCCGCAGCCGGGATTCGATCCCGCGAGTTTAGCTAAGGTACTCTGTACTACTGTAAATCTTTATTAAATGAACAGCGTTTCGACTGGTCTTCGACAAGTGTTTCTTTTGTGAATGTTTGCTCGCGAGCCCGCGGTCAAGCGGGGATCACCGAAAGCGTAGCTCTGCCAGAAACGCTTAGCAGCCAGCCGTGCTACTTTTCGCACTTATAACAAACGGGGATTTCCTTCCCACGTACGCCTCGAACTGCAGCAGGCCCTACAGTCGAAGACCAGTAGATTCTTTAGCCTAACAGGAAATGCGAGCACGAACTGAAATCTGAGTACACTGGCATTTTTGTGCACAATGCGTGAAAATCTAGAACCATGACGTTATGGTCAGGTTAACAACGCGTCGGCTGCTTAACTACAACCGCATGTTTTTTTTTTCACTACGCACTGCTCGGCTTTGTTGACGGAGTAGTGCAAGAATGCTGCACATGGGAATGGGTTTTATATTGGTCGACTGAGAAAAAATACATAAATATTCGTACACTCAAACGCTGCACTGAGTGACGTACATCTCAGCCTGGATTCATATTCAAGAATGAGGGACGCAGAAAAATTAAAACAGAAAAAAAGAGGAAGAATGTTTCCCGTTCCTTCCAGACCCGGAAGTGACTTGCTACATTTTCCACAACACAAACCAGGTGTGAAATGTCGATCTTTGCGTGCAGAGAATTGTTGAGACGTTTCTATGTACCTGCAGCGGTAGTCCATTTGCCATGTGGCGTTGCGCTTCTCAGCTGGGTGTCGGGCTTCCATGCGCGCTGCGGCAACTGCATTACAATGATGAACTATCTGAATATGGGTGCATGTTAATGAACCACATGTAGAGAAAATCAATCGCGAGTCACCAATTACGGAATATTTCATAATAAAATCCTCGTTTTTTTTTTCCCGTCCAACCTCTAAATGTAATTGAGCTTAAATTTCAAACGTTAACACCTTGCGTTCATACAGTAGAATAACGCCAACTACGCATCAGTTTTCTATTTTCCCGTGCCAATACAAAAACTCAGATATGAGAGACAGTGGGAGCCCAAATAATAATCTCCCGCTCGCAAGAGAAGCGATTAAAAAAAAACCAATCTGTCACCTGCCGGTTTCCTTTTTGCCCATTCTTCAGTACGTTCTCCGCTAAGATAAGGAAATGACAGCTGCGAAAGCTTCATGAAAAGGCGATATATTTCCGTTGATAGCGCGCCTGTTGCGCGCCTTTCATGAGGACGCATGGCCGTTTTCCAGCTGCGTCGACCAAATTTCAACAGATGCGAGTAGCAAGAACGCAGACTAATAAACGAAAAGACCGCTCGATTACCGATCGTTCGATTCGCGTCTAAACATGGAGACGCCCTATTACGCACAGCTTCTGTTCTCCTCGTTATATTCAGTTTTTACAATACATCTCGCGGAGTAGTCGAAGCACACGGCTTCAGGCTACGCAATGGCATAAAACAAGAACAGAAAATGAAGGCAACCTTTACAGTATATATATGAGTACAGGTTCCCAAGATTGATCTGGGAGCCCTTCAATATACATGTCTGGCAATCCTTGCGTTGCTTTAGAATTGTAGTAAAACACGAGCAAATGCAGACGAGATGTTGTATGCCCGCCCGTGGCATACAACAAAACTTTCCTGCGTACACCTTGAAGATCTGTTAAAGCTAAAGGAAACATTTGCGCTTTGTAAAAACTGTCTTGACAACGATTTGGGCAGAACACAAGCTTGCTCCTTACTGGGATATAATAAGTGGTTAGCCTTCTTTCCTGGTCTTGAAGGGCATACAGTGTGCAGACGCTTGAAGGACTACACTAATATAATGATTAGCTCAGCATATTGGGCTTTACGTATGGCGTATTTGGAGAGCCCCCCACCTTATTAGGCTCTTGCTTTTGTGTCCTTGTGTATTTGTGTAAGCATAGCAAATAATAATAATAATAATAATAATAATAATAATAATAATAATAATAATAATAATAATAATAATAATAATAATAATCAATCCATCAATCAAACGTTTATTTAATGTACCCAGGAACAACCGTAAGGTCTTTGTACTGGCGCACAAAAAAAACAAACAAAAAAACAAAAAAAAAACAAAGGAAACATTTATAATAAAATATCAGGGATAAAAAACGTTATAAAATTGCACATATACAACTATGCGGAGGCAGAAAAAAAAATATGAACAGTGTACAAGGCTATGTAAGTACAATGCAAAGCTCGGAGCAGAACAACGACTGGCAGCTGTGAAAAACATGGAGCTCCAAAAAGTAAGCATTGTAAAGACGTTGTATCCTGCCAATGGTCGAATGTTCACAGAGGCAGGCGGTTACATGAAAAGGTCTATTCTCTCTGGTCAGCTTACGTGGAATTCGGAAATTAAGACAGTTGAGCAGTACAGGGCAGGATATGATACCATGCACAAGCTTGTAAAGGAATAACAGATCAGCGCGATTTCGTCGGCAGCAAAGTGATGGCAATGATAATAATCCAGCAGCGTTAGAACGAGATCCAGAGTCATTTCTAGCGAAACGATGGTTGTAAATGCTTAGGAATTTTTTCTGGACTCGCTCAATGGCGTTGCTGCTGGAATTAGGAATGCCATTCCAGATCACAGATGCATACTCTAGTTGAGGAAGACATAGCGCGGTGTACAATTTTCGGAAGGGCACAGGAGAACGGAATTCTCTAGACATTCTGCAAACACAGCCTAGTGTGCGAAGACCCCGCAAAGCAACACGCTTAGCGTGAGCAGAAAAGTGTAAGGTGCTATCAAAAAGAACACCTAGATCATTGATCTCACATACCTTACACAACGACACAGAATTGACAGAATATAAAGATGGCACACTAGATGTTTTTCGAGTGAAACTCATTACCTTGGTTTTTGAAATATTTAGGGAGAGGTTATTGCTCCTGCACCATTCAGAAAAAGAACACAAATCAGATTGCAGCAAGCGACAATCGATAACTGAATGAATTTCCTTAAATATCTTTATGTCATCGGCATACAAAAGGAAAGAAGAATTCCGAATGACAGAAGAAACATCATTAACAAAAATTAAAAAGAGGAGTGGGCCCAGTACCGACCCTTGAGGAACCCCACTAGTAGCTTTATACAGAGAGGATGTTTGGCCATTAACGGCAACGTAACATAATCTATCAAGAAGATAGCTATGGAGGAGATTCACAATTGGAGAATCAACATCAAAGTGTGCAAGTTTATCAACAAGCAGCGAATGGCTGACAACATCAAAAGCTTTGCTAAGGTCACAGTAAATAGCGTCAACCTGTCCTCTTTGCGAAATAGGCGTGGAGACTTGCATCATGAAACTGGCAAGATTAGTGACAGTTGAGCGGCCAGCGAGAAACCCATGCTGATTCACAATCAATGAATTTTTTACATCAAAAGACAATATTTTGTGAAGAGCAAGCTCAAAGATTTTGGATGCAGCACAAAGAAGGGAAATAGGGCGGTAGTTCGAGACGTCACTTTTACAGCCAGACTTAAACACTGGGAAAACACGAGCAGTTTTCCACGTGCTAGGAAACGTTGAAGCATGCAGACACTTATTAAATATGGTAGTCAATACTGGGACAAGTATACTGCCATAGGCTTTTAGTATGGCAGAGGGGATGCCATCTGGGCCAGCTGAAAAGGATGGTTTCAAGCGCTTAATGCATTCTGAAATGGAATCTTCATCTAGCGGCACAGCATCAGCTGTGCCAACTGCCTTAACCTGTCGACCGTTACTAGCTACAGAGGCTGGAGACTTATAGACAGATGAAAAATGCATGGCAAAACAGTCAGCAACGGCTTGAACTTCTGCTCCATTTGGGTCCAGTATCCTGAAGGACTCGCCACTTTTGCTCGACCGTTTGCGCACATACTTCCAAAACTCAGCCGGCCTGTCAGACGCGCTTTTTTCTAAAAATGAAATATATAGACTGTGATCCCGTTTATAAAGGCGTTTACAAAGAGTACGAAAACGACAGAATTCTTCCTTCAAATGAGTTGATGCAGAACGTTTATATTTCCTGTGTGCACGATCTTTATGTTTCAGTGCACTTATAAGTTCTGATGAGAACCAGGAGGGATATTTACAATGATGAGGTGTATACTGGGGAATGAACTTGCGCATGCTGGTCAAGATAAGCTCCGTAAACTGATCGACTTGATCATCAACATTGGGTTTGTCAGTTACCAGTGACCAATATTATTAATAATAATAATAAAAATTCGGCAGATCCCACGTACTGTGGGAATCGATGTAATGCGAAGCAGCCAGCAAAGAGCTGCGTACATCGCCTTGTTTGTCTTTCAGCCAAATGAAATCATTCATGCCATGGCATCTAGTCCACCATATATCGCATGTTTGCCATGCACGCATGCATGCACAATCTAGTGTACACCATGCCAATGAAACGCATATTCTGGTATATAAATGCATGACCTGTCGTTTATGTTCATCACGCACTCGTGTCATGCCATACCAATTTTGGTATGTATCACGTTAACAAAACGGCCGGAAGCGCACCATGACAGTGGCATGT
Organism: Rhipicephalus sanguineus; assembly: GCF_013339695.2. Lineage (NCBI taxonomy): Eukaryota > Metazoa > Arthropoda > Arachnida > Ixodida > Ixodidae > Rhipicephalus > Rhipicephalus sanguineus. Next base: position 97,978,778 of record NC_051176.1, read on the forward strand.
AAATCATACCGTACATTACATGCATAACATGATTCGCATGTTAAGACCTCTCATTTATTTTCGTCATACAGTCACATCGCGCAATACCAATTTTGGTGTATATCAAAGGAGCGAAATGGCCGCGAGTGCACCATGAGTAGAGCATGTAAATCATGCCATACATGACATGAATATTACGGTTTTTCATGTTACCACCTGTCACTAATGTTTATCATACAGTCACATCGCGCAATATCAGTTTTGGTGTATATCAAGCTATCGAAACGGCCGCGAATGCACCATGAGCGTGGCATGTAAGTCATGACATACATTGCATGCATGTCATAGTTTTCATGTTACCACCTGTTATTCATGTTCTTCATACAGTCACATCGCGCAATACCAATTTTGGTGCATATCAATCTAGCGAAACGGCCATGAGTGCGCCATGAGCATGGCATGTAAATCATGTCGTACATTTCATGCATGTCATGATTATCATGTTACCACCTTTCATTTACGTTCGTCATACAGTGGCGTCGCGCAATACCAATTTTGGTGTGTACCAAGCTAGCGAAACGGCCGGGGAATGCACAATGAGCGCGGCATGTAAATGATGACATATATAACCTGCATGTCATGATTTCCATGTTACCACCTCTCATTTACGTTCGTCATGCAGTCGCGGCGCGCAGTACCAATTTTGGTGTGTCAAGCAAGCGAAACGGCACGAGTGCGTCATGAGCATGACATGTAAATCATGTCATGCATGTCATGATCTTCATGTTACCACGTCTCATTTACCGTCGTCGTACAGTCGCTTCGCGCAATAGCAATTTTGGTGTACATCGAGCTAGCGAAGCGGCCGCGAATGCATCATGAGCATGGCAATTAAATCATGACATATATGACATGCATGTCATGGTTTTCATCTTACCAACTGTCATTCATGTTCTTCATACAGTCACATCGCGCAATACCAATTTTGGTGTATATCAATCTACTGAAACTGCCGCTAGCGCATCATGAGCGTGGCATGTAAATCAGGCCGTACATGACTTGGATGTCATGATTTTCATGTTACCACGTCTCACTTACGTTCGTCATACAGTCGTGACGCGTAACACCAATTTTGAAGTATATTACGCAAGCGAAACGGACGCGAATGCACCATGAGCGTCGCATGTAAATCATGACATACATGTCATGGATGTCATGGTTTTCGTGCTACCACCTGTTATTCATGTTCTTCATAAAGTCACATCGCACAATACCAATTTTGTTGTATATCAATCTAGCGAAACGGCCGCGAGTGCGCCATGAGCGTGGCATGTAAATCATGTCATACATGGCATGCATATCATGATTTTCATGTTACCACGTGTCAGTTATGTTCGTCAAACAGAAATGTCTCGTCATACCAGTTTTCGTATGTATCCCTTCATTTAAACGGCCGCGAGCGCCCCGAGACCATGTCATGTAAATCATGCTGCACATGACATGCGCGTCATGATTTGCATGTTAGGACCTGTCATTATGTTCGTCATGAACTCTTGTCACGCCGTACCAATTTTGGTATATATGAAATGAACGGAACGGCCGCAAGAGCCCAAAGGCCGTGGAATGTAAATCATGCTGTTCATGACATGCGTGTCATGATTTTCGTGACATGACCTGTCATTTATGTTCTTGATAAGGCCATGTTATGACACACCAATTTTGGTATACATCCGATTAACGGAACGGCCAGGGAGCCCAAAGGCCGTGGAATGTAAATCATGCTGTTCATGACATGCGTGTCATGATTTTCATGATATGACCTGTGATTTATGTTCGTAATAAGGCCATGTTATGACACACCAATTTTGGTATACATCCGATTAACGAAACGGCCAGGAGAGCACAAAGTCGTAGGCGGCCAGATAGATAGATACGCTCAAAGCCGCAGAAGTTCGCTAAGAAATGCTTCGCATTTAATAATAATAATAATAGGCACTGTGAACTATACAATATCTAGGTCATGTGCAAACGGAATAAGCTACGTTGCTTTAGGTGGAACTACGTCCATGGTAATAAGAATGAACGGATATTACGAACATAAGCAGTGCCTGTGTGTGTTACCGCATAGCTCCTTTATTTCCCATTAGGCCTTTGTTGTCAGCTGAAAGGCGGGGCATAGAGATGTAGCATTAGGTTATATTATTTGATAGTAAAAGTAGACTCAGTAAATGAAATACTTTGTCGTGGTTCGTAGCTTCTGTCGCTTAAACAAAAGCGGATACAAATTAAAGAGAACAAAAATAAGTAAACGAAAATCTCCCATGCATTCCTTTCATATACCAATGTCAGTAACATCGGCTGCTGATCTTTATATGGCACCGAAACATCGATAATAGAAAGGACCCAGGTAGTAAGATACGGAAGCAATAAGCTACTATTGAAAATACCTCTAACTGAAAATTGAGCATTCCTTGTCTTTTGTATGGATAAATCATGCGCTTTGCTTTTGTATAATGCAGTTTTTCTTTGATCAAGGAGTGTAACGAAAGGTACAGCCTAAGCTTCGATAGGCCTTCTGACTTCTCAAATACATGGTGTACTGGCGGTAACAATGCGATTCACTGCCTTCCATCTGTCACCTTTTTTTTTAAATTTATGCTGACATGTTTACGTGTCATATCGTGAAAATATCTCGCGCATCAGCACATATCTAGTTCGATGTCTCGCGCACACGAGGTGGAAAGTCTTTAAGTTCGCTTTAACCCTTCGAGTTTTTGCAAATTACGCAGTGTTTTCTTTTTTATTCTGGTAGTTAGTCACGGCGGCTCGGCGGAGGCTAATCAGCTAATTAGTTCAGTTCTTAACGCTTGCAACAAGAAGGCGTCACCAAATGCTCGTATTTTACGCTTGTATAGGCAATTGCGTGAAAAGCGTAGAAAAGAAGGCAACTCGAAGAAAACTCGTATTTAGTTGTTTCGAAGCAAGCTGTAATACAGCACTCGTTGCAATGAGCGTGTCGGAAATCCAATACGCCAGCTCCGAATTCTCGATCCGTTTCAATATTGCCTCGGTGTTGCTTCGAAAGCCCTTATGTTGCTTAACGACAATGTGGGCACCTCGATTGCACTGCGAGCTAATTGCAGTTCGCGTGTTGTATTGTTGTCTCTGCGCAGGCGGACGTGATGCAGTTGATATTGAAGCGTAGTTTAACTGGTATCGACTGGGCACGCACCACAAAGCGCTGGTCGCAACAGCCGCAGCAGCAACAGGAGAAGCAGCATAAGGAACTCCACGCCGCTTGCAGCTTGAACGGCGCGCTGCCCGGGATTGCAACATCAAGGCGATGAGTGCGAATATTGAGGTTAGTGGCTTCCTGGGCGCGTTTATTTTAGACACGCAGCCTCAGCTTAACTCATTAATTTGAAATTCGTTGACTTTAGCTCGAATCAATTATTCTCGCCATGTGCGCTGGCAGGGCCAACAGAATTATTTAGGCTAGTGGAACGCGCAAAATCGGATCACTGTTCGGAACCGATCAAATTAAAGGCGTACGCTTCTTGTTGGTTAATTAAATGTAAAAGAATTACCCTCTTTTCGCGGCGTTTGTCACGACTGTTCGCTTTCTCTTCTTATATTACATAAAATATTAAAATCATCAGTGAATAAATATACTGATACAATAAAAGAAAGGGAAAGAAATGCGGAAAGCGAGGATTTAGGGTAGCGGTGTGTGTTGCGCAATTAAGCAAAAGTTAATCGATAGCGGGTAATGAATCATGCATGCCTGAAGGGAAGAGAAGTGCCATAGGCAGCGGAGGAGAGGCCTCTATCTAGGCGGCACTATAAAAAAATTACACGCGGCAAATGATTAAAGGGACCCTGCAACACATTTCCAGGTAATCATCGAATAGCTTCATTAAAGACGTGTATTGCTACACGAATCAACCACCCGGAAATGTTTTAGTATCCGTGAAGTACGAGCGAAGTTACAGTGATTTGTCGCACGCTTTCAGCGCTTTCTCTCTCTTTCATACCATGCAGCTACTCAGCAATGCAGGGGGGGGGGGGTAAGACACGGGGTCAGGAAGCTACGTCCGTTCGTCAGCGCGCGTCATTACCTTCAGCTCTTTTTTTTTTTTTTTTTCTGCGACCGCGCGGCTTACTTTCAATGTGATCGCGAGCGAGCGCTCGGGCACGTTGCGGCATCCCGCGGCGGCCGCCGTTACTGCAGCTCACGATGCTCAAATCAGCCAATGGCCGTGGACTTTGTGTTTATGGCGTAGTCACTTGGGTTTACAGCATCATATGTCGAGAACCGAGCCAGCGATTTCTAGGTGATTTTGAGAATTAATTGTAAATTCCAGGCCACGTGCTGCGCTATTACGTTTGGCTCACATATTCTCAGGAGCCTCGACTAGCGATCGGAAGCGTTTTCTGACCATGCTGAAAAAGTTTTGCAGGGCCCCTTTAAACATATTTTTCAAACAAAAGATTAACTTTTCACTTTGTGCTCTACCACTACTAGAACGTTTAGCGTGCATTCGTGCTTTCGCATAAACTGGGCGGCTAGACATGTACCGAGCATATGCAATACGTAATGTGTTTACTTTAGCACGGGCTTCTTCCGCACGAATCATGATTCCAATACACGTTACGTTACAAAATTCAAAACCAAATTTTAGGAGCGCGCGTTTAAGGTACGCAGCTGTTATCACCATCATGTTTCTGCAAAGTCAAGGAAAGTTGCCAGCTTTTGCGGGATACTGCCTATGAGATAGCACTGGATTGGACTCGCCACCAAGATAAGCGCTACCGTTAATTGCGCCTCCAACAGCTCTCAATATGTTCCCTATTCCTTGCGCCTGGTGGCCTCCGTGGGGCGTTTAACTTTTTTTAAGTGACAAAAATAAGAGACACTTCCTGCGCGCTATTGGGCGGTCCTTCTAGGAAAGACTGCACGCTCAACGCGTTTCGTGCACAAACATTCTTCTGATGCAGTCCAGTAGCCTATTCCTCCTTTCAGAATGCGGAAGCGAAGACAGTGCATTTCGAACCATCCACTCCTTTCTATGCTGGTGTTTCGCGTCAGGCCTACCGTCATTGTTATGTATCATTCCGAGAAAAATAAATGTGCGAGCTATCACTTCGAGCTGTGGTACAGGCATGCAGCATAAATCAGAGGGTCATTAATGAGCACGCGTCATTGAGCCGTGATGAAGTTAGATTCAGCAGTAATTATGCAGGACTAGACACGAAGTGAAGGAGAGAAACACTGCATACCGTTTATTTCATTTTAGGGTGATCGCTCTCCGTGATTGTCCTGGCTTCAGCAGCGCCCGTATAGTTGAGGCACTAAATCACTGTCACAACGTAGAGGCGCGACAAATAAGCTAAAAAGAAAATTACGTTTATCTGCGAGAGGAAGCTGATTTGCGACGCACCGATGCGAAGTCAGGGGAATCAGCCAAGCGTGGAACGTGCCGCGGGAGTGGCCGGTCAATCTTGTCCTCGCTCGGGGGAAGGGAGAGGGGCGGGTGGTACCCGCTCGCAAGAAAATTAACTGAGGCCGGAGACTTTGCATTAATGAAGTTTTCATCGGCTTGTAGATGGAAGTTGAACGTGAATTGATATCACTATGCATGCGCAGTGGGGCGCGCATATCATGGTTCTGAATAGCCCGCCGTTGTGGGTTAGCCGGCAGAGGCGTTGCGCTGCTAAGCTCGAGGTCGCGGGTTTCTTACCGGCCACGGCGCCCGCATATCGTTGGGATCAAAATGAAACAACGCATGCACATGTAGTACCTACATTTAGGTGTACATTAAAAAAAAACAGGTTGCCGACTTTGATCCGGAGTCCCTAGCTACGGCATTCTTCATAATCTTATAGTGGTTTTCGCAAGTAATAATAATACGCTTTATTATTATTATTATTATTATTATTATTATTATTATTATTATTATTATTAAATACTGCTGAATTATTATCACTGCCATCACTTCACTGCCGACGAAATCGTTCTGATCTCTTATTTCTTTACAAGCTACTCCACGGTATCATATCCTGCGCTGTACTTCTCAATTGTGTTAATTTTCGAATTCCGCATAAGTTAACCAGAGAGAACAGACCGTTTCATGTACCCGCCTGCTTCTTCCAACACTCTACCGTTCACAGAATACAAAGTCGTTATAATATTAATTTTCTTGATCTTGATGCATTTTATAGTCCACAATCATTGTTTTTATCCGAGCTTTGCACTGTTTTGACATAGTGTGGCACAATGTACAAAGTCTTCCCTTCTCAGTTTTTCTGCATAGTTGTGTATATGCAATCTAATTTTTTACTCCCCGTCAATATTTCTTGTGTTGTCTTATTTTACTCCTCCCCTTTTGTGTTCATTTTTCTTTGTCTACGTGTTTTTGCTCTTTTTATTTCTGAAAACTGTCTGCATTGTATTTATTTTTATTGTTTTTTTTTGCGTGCGCCTGCACAAAGACCTTACGGTTGTTCCTGGGCACGTTAAATAAATGATTGATTGATTGATTGATTGATTGATTGATTGATTGATTGATTGATTGATTGATTGATTGATTGATTGATTGATTGATTGATTGATTGATTGTTGTTGTTGGCACTGTATTTTACACACTACACCATAAACCACATCCAACTAGCCCAACTTGTAGTCCTTATTGTGACAAGCAGCGCCGCTTGAGTTTTAACGACAGATACAAGCACGAATCCGACGATGGCGAATCCTGGTGACGAATTCGACTACAACTGCTGCCGTTTCCTATTCTCATTTGCTGGGCCCGTATTCTCAAACGATCGCAAAAGGCGATAGTATCGCGTTTGGTGACGTAGAATTTGATGCGTTCAATAAGTAAAAAAAAGAGTTTCCTGTGACGTCATTGTTGCAACTGGCCGCTGGTAGTACGAATGTCTCACAACACGGGAGTGAGCGCACTGTACGAGCGCAGAGCAACCCGAGTACGGCGTTTTCGAGCGTGTGCTGCTGCTTCTACGCAGTGGCCAGGTTCGGCCGGCTTGGCTGTGGCTACTTGAAGTGTAAGACGTGTTGAAAGTGCTTTCAACGTTTTTTTGTTCGATTATTTAATGCACAGTGTAATATTTAAAGAATGCAACTTTGCGTGAAACGTATTTTCGTTGAGAGTTTAACACGGCGTACTCGGAGAGTTCAGCTGTAGCGTGCCGCCGCAGCGACATCGTCTCAAGATCTCAACATGTTGCCGGCTCGCGATAAGCCACGCGAGCAACGCACGGTTCATGCTCCTGGGATGTTCAAACCACGAAAAAACACGCGCTGGCAAAGAACGAGTGCTGATAACACCCCAAGGTAATGCTCGATGAAAGCTTCAGCGTAAAAAATGCTGCGTATATCAACCGAGAATTGAATACTAGAAGCTACCGCCTACGTCACTGAAATGCTAGACTTCACCACGAACCGACGGTTAACGGTGCCTTCGCTTATTGCAAATATCTCGAGAGCACCGTCGAGCACCATGACGCAAAATTGACGTCGGCGGAATTACCAGATGGCGCCCTAACTTTTCCGGTTTGCTCAATAGCCAATCAGCGCGCACCAAAGGCGATACTTTTGCGATTGTCGCTTTTTGGGAATACGGGCCCTGTACAAGGCCACAGAGACATATCGCCTCTTTCGTTACGTTTGAAGCCCCCGCGATCATCTTTAAGCTTCCGTTGCAGGTCAATTCGTGCAGCTATATAACTGAATTCGGTGTGCGAAAATGGACGGGGCAGGACTGGGTGCGCCACTTCTAGCTAGCCCGGCTGGCTGAGCCATGTGTCTGCAGAGCTGAGCTCATAAGCGGACTGCGTGCCCTGTCTTGCAGGTAATCTACAGCTTAAGAAAAGGGCTGGTGAGCCGAGATGGATAGCGGTTTCGTGTACGCTGTTTTTTTTTTCTTTTTTCGCGCGGGTAGCTCTGCGTGTCGTGTTATATCAGACTTTGAGAGAACCGCTGAAGTAATGTCTAGAAAGGCATATGTCGATTGGAGATGAAAAATATTGCAGGGCAGGTTACAAGACACTAAAGGGAAATAGCGTTTTAGTTTACATTACGTTACAGATCTTGCATGTGAGTGGTGATGAACTTGTTTTGAAGTTTTTGAACGCTAAACTCGCATGAGATTGGCGATGAGTGACAGTCATATTAGAGCAAGGTGTGATGATGTGGGGGCACGGAACAGCACCTTATACACGCGGGAAAGCTCATGAGCCATCAGAATGTGCATTGTTGCGTCAGGCTTCGCGCGTCTTCTTCGTATCCTGTCCACGCTCGCTTTAAAAAAAAAAAGACGATCATGCCTTCAAAATAACCCGAAAGGAGGAAACCGGGCGGGGCTATTGCCTGCATATTTCGCAAGGCTAGATCTGCCTGCAACCTACATCCTTCTCCTCCATTTAATTACATTGATAGATTAATGATTAAGGACGTCTAAATGGTATCTACAACAGCGCTTAAGTAATAGAGATACTAAAGTAAATGTAGGACACTGTACTTGCGACTCCGGCGGGACATTCTCGTACTAGCCTGATGGCATAGCCTCTCGACAGTAGAATGTGATCACTAGTACTAAATAACCCATGATAAGAACATTAAAAGGACCAACAACTGATTTTTCTGGACACAGTTTTTTACGGCGCGACAGGAAGCTCACCCTTCGTTGCGTTTGCGGCTGCTGTGGTTTATCCGAAAAACGCGTAGTTATTTTATGAGCAGTATTTTTCGATCTGAAAGGCTCAAAACACGCATGGAGGCTTGCTCCAGCAACGCTGAGAATTGATAGCGATGCCGCTAGCCCTTGTGAAAGCTGTCGTTGTTCTGCTTTCGCAGGAGTTACTGTCAATATGCTTAACCACCTTATTTTGAGCTTTCCAACCATTTTTGAAAATAGCAAGCTGTTACAATGAGATGTCTGGCTTTATACACCTTCCCGGTATTTGTACAGCGTTGTGTGCGCCTGCGCCCAAGGTTGCCTGCGCCTGTGTTATGGATGACTTGTCCCGGCGTCGTTACTCTCTCGATGCACGAGCCAAGCCAAGTAATCGAAAACGTAACTGTGCATATGCACGGCCCGCACCGAGTAGCAGCGCGGGCGTCATTTCTGAGACGAAGTGTAGGTAGAAAAACTATGTCGCTCGAAAATCTTAGCGACTTGGAAACTGCGTGCACGGTTGCATGAGCACGCTGAAAAGTTGCTCAAGACGCGCTGACGAGCATGGGATCATTACGTCACGCGAAGGCAGCGCCATTTTAATGCGTACTACTAACGCAGGCTATATGTACATTATTATGGAGTAGTGCCTTTTAATATAAAGAAACGAACAATATTTCAATACTAACAAAAATATTGTCGACCGCGTACAGCAATCAACGATCACGTGGCCGTCTTCATCGGATCATTCATGTTTTTGCCGCCAGAGGCGCCTCAGGTCATTTTTCGTGACTTTCAATGAAGAAATAAAAATATAAATCCAGCTTTCACGAGATAAACAGGGTTGGTTTGAGTCAATGCGACGGTCAATCTTTTCATCAGCGCAGTCATCTCATTTCATGTTCTGGGCAGTTGTCGGTCCCTTTAAGGCGGAACAAAATGCAAATCTAGTATTTTCTATTCAATTCCAGGAGAAAATGTGTTTTACGCTTTGCGCATAGTTGAAGCGCGAACTCGCATTCCAGCGATGAATTCATGTGAGTAACAGCAACCAATCTGGGAGGTTATGCTTTTGGGAGACATGAGAACCAAAATAAATACTGGGAGCCCGAAACAAGTCATGGCCACAGTTAAGTTTTTCTTTTGTTCGTTTTCTCCTTGATGTGGATTGAAGTCCCGTCAAGGAGATGATCGACGTCGATGAAGCAGGAGGCAGGTTGGAGGTAATGAAAACTTGAAGGTATATTTGCAGCGAAATATTTACAGTCATATGTACATCTTGCCGAAGCACACTGATGATAACATAGACATCAACAGCATCTTACTCTTCTACTTATCTTTTCTTAAGTTAGAGCCTAGAACACTGTTACTACATACGAAGAACCGAGTCTCACTGTTCGACCACCAGATTGGTTACGGCCCAGACGAAAGTTGCATCGTACGGAGTCTTACTGATCGATCAGTTTAGTGATTACAGCCTAGACTGAAGGGAAACGAATTCCGTCCAGTCTTAAGTACCTTGCGGTAACAAAGAAAAGGGGAGGTGGCACTGGTGGTCAGCCTCGACATTCCCTTATCCAATCCGTTCATTCTCAGATTAAGCCACTCCCTACCGGGCTGTCCTTAATCTCGACAGCAGTGTCTTTACAGCGCAGACAGGCGTTTTGGCACTCTTTCCCATCATGGCTCTCCCTCTCCTTCCCACGCTCTCAGGGATTCTCACGGTCGAAATCCATCTGTATTTTAGCCCTGGTGCACTTCACCGCCATTTCCCATACACATCGAGTTTGAACTCGCGGAGCCAGTCGTTAAACCGTTCCGGGAAAGGTAAAAGGCGTCTGCGTGACCCTGCCTCCCACGCATTCGACCTTGCATTGTTGCAAAAGCACATCTTGGTCCGTGTTGGGGTCACGCATACTGTCGCCTCGAGCGACTGCTTAGAGCGGGGGATGTCCTCCTCATTTTCCCACACATTCAGGCCGCCGACCTCTGAGAACGGTCGCCTGACCGCAACCCATGCTGGCCGTCGGGGTAGACAAGCTTGCTCAAAGGAAGCCGTTTGCTTTCTCTGATAATTGCCCAGCGAAAAGACCAGGCAGGGGGAGAGCCGAGAAAGAAGCTTTGTACGACGTACCGTGCCGCGCCGTCCTGTCTGCAGGATCGACTTATGAGCGGCAAACATAACAGCCACCACGTTAAGACACCATCCCTTGAAAACAACGCGGGTGGCAGAGAGGTTTCGGATAGATGCTCGAATGACAGAACTAGCTCTAACTACAAGTGAGGGAATATGTCGCGTCCGTGTGATGTGGTGATGTCTCCAGCTGTTGGATTCCGGACGCGCTTTTGGTATAATACAAGAAACTACAGCGCCGCCTCTCGGACAGTGATGGCGTATGCGACGTCACACATGCGATCTTAACACGACGTGGTCTTATCCAATAGCGAGTAGTTCCAAAACCCTCTGCATTTCGTGTGATGGTATACACTATCTTTTATATATTAGCTGTCACTGAAGTGCCTTTATAAAATGAAGGTGATTTAGTCAAGCGCGTTTTTTTTTTCTTCTTGGATTCGTAGAGATATCAGAATGTTTTCACATCTTTCTCTTCTTTCGTGCATGAAACAGTGCATTCTAATGTTGCTACAACAAACTGACAGCGCTAAGAAGTGTGCATCATGAATCCTAGATGCCTCCTCCTTTGTCTTCCTTTACGGTTACGCGCGACACAGTCGATAGTGGAAAGCAGAAGGACGTGTAACTGGAACGAGGTACCATTACATTTCGCGTTGGCTTTGAACATGCACGTCTGTGTGTAGATAATTGGCATCGCGGTTCTTTCGCGTTTTCCTTCAAAAAGTCTTGATCCATAGCTATGGGCGTTGACGACTGGGAAGGTGCGGCACACGCAGAAACAGAACACATGCTTCTTTGAGGAATGTTTTGTGGCCAG
>NC_051176.1:97990506-98035345 GCF_013339695.2 Rhipicephalus sanguineus
GGACGTCCTGAGGTTGTTATGAGTACGGACAACAGCACTGGATTAGTGCCATTCTAGTACCTTAACAGACGTCTGAGGGCATCATAATGTCATCAAGGTGGATACTGAGGATGTCCTGAGGTTGTTATTGTGTTGTCTGGGTCTGTAAGGGCTGTTACGGTGGGAGGGGGCGCAGGTGAACGTGCATCCCCTGCCTCTAGGGGCTAGGGAGAGTGCGGTGAGGCCGTGTGTGCGTGGGCCTAGCTGTGCTCAACGTTTGCTGAGCGATTTGGTGGCCCGCGCGGATTATTGTGAAGATATAGTTTAGCTGTGGCGGGCAGAAATGATGACAGCGCGCTATAATTCTGGTAGTATTGTCGCTCTTTAGGAGACGCGGTAAAGCGTCGCCTTGATAACCGGTCCGCGCGTTATCATGCCAGCTTTGCGGCACATGTTTTTACGGCCGGCGAGTTAGATGTTGTTCCCGATCGCCAGTGCGTTCAACACCATGGCACGGCCATTTCACTAATAAATGTAATGTTTTCTGCCATACATGCTGTGGTAGGAATCTACAAACCTCGCTTGCAAACGTGCGAAGATTCGCAAATTTGTCAGCGCTGCCATTGTTAACGTTGTCATACTCTCAATGTTTTCGCTTGGGGGCAAGATTTTTTTAAGAACCTGTTTACTTGTAGACGTGTTTCGTGAAGCGCCGTTTCAGCAATATCGTAACTGAAGCCATAACACAATACGTGCGTAATTCCACATTTTACGATCCCATGCTATATATTCTCAACCAAAAATTTTTCGGTATACCACAAGCCAAAGCAGCGAACTGTATCTTGGTCGCAGCCAGTGAAGCTTTCTTTTAAAAAAAACCCACCCTGTATATGCAGAACCATCACTGACTCCCTTGGAGCAAGGGAGTCATCTATTTCATTCAGGAGCGTCGACCAGACGCATTGTGGACTCCCCTTAGAAAAAAGGTGGTCATCGGCTGCACAAAGAGAGTCAAGCAGACGTGACTCCCTTTTGACTCTCTTTTTTTTAAGAGTGTACATGCTGCTCTGCTACTGTTACGTCACGGTATTCGCCTGGCGTGTAAAATTGTGGTCATTGTGCGACAACTGTGTAGTTGTCGTTGGTGGCGGTGGTTTGTCTTGCGTTAGATTTGGAATACTCTTTTCCCACAAAGGTGAGTGAGAATGTTAGTGATTTACCCACTGTGCACAGCTGTCACATTAGAAGCGCTTTTGTGTTGAGTTTCGCACGCCAAAGCAAAATTCCTGAGAACGAGAGATACATATTGCACGCGTGCATAAGTCGGTCCTAATTCTCAGTGATGGCATGCGTATTCCAAAACGCATGTGATTGAGAATTTTGGCTTAATTGACAGACGTCATTGACTTATTTTTCAGATATGTGCAATTATGATGCAGGTTAACGTTTAAAATGCGGCCAACATTTCAATGGGGGCGAAAGGCAAAGAACACCCATGTGCTTATGTCGGGTGCACGTTAAAGAACCCAAGTTGATCGAAATTAATCCGTAGTCCCACACTACGGCGTGCCTCATAATTATACGGTGGTTTCGACACGTCAAACTCCAGCAATTAATGTTATCGTACTTTCACGCTTGCACTGTCCAGTGGTATCACGTTTGCTAAAATGTTGTAAAAATTAACCTTCATGCTTTATATTGCTTGTTGTATTGATAAGTGCTATAAGTGCTGTGTAAAACTAAAAACGCGTGCTCTAGCCCAAGTATGTTAACGCTGAAAAAGTTGAAATTATTGGTGTACAGTCTAAGGTGTCCATCAAAACAAGACTGTTTTGTGAAGCGGGACTTACTGTATTTATGACAAAGCAGATCGTGCGTAAACGTATACAAACAACACGAGACACACGGAAGTATGCGGCGCATCGCGCACACGCCGGGCCTATAAAAAAAACGCCACACACGTTACTCAACACATGGAAAAAAAAAACAATGAACGTCACTCGTGTGTTGCTCGCATCAATCCTAGGTACAAGTAATTGCACGCGACTGGCCGAGATCGGTAGCACTGGATAGTCTGGTCTGAGGCTGCCGAGTGAGCGCGAAAGGGCAGCCGCTCTCCGCAGCACGGAATCACGATTTAACTCGGCGTGCGCATGCGCGCGCGCGCAAGTCGTGGTTGAGGAGAAAAGTTTCTCCCTTGGCGCTTGCCGCAAGAGGGCGCGACGAGTAAATCGTCCGCAAAGGAGAAAGTCGCGGCTCCGAAGGAGGAACGGAGCCCGTTGCTCCATTATCGCTCCCTTTTTTTTTTTAGAGTGTATGCCCTCGTGCTTAGTGGCGCAACTCTACGGCCTCTAAGATACCACGGCGCTAAGCAAAAAAAGAAAAAGCTCGTCAGTCCAGTTCATAGATGACGTATTGCAATTGAATGACAGTAAGGACGACTGCAGGTCACTTAATGCCACAGAAGCACCGTCTGCGCCCGCTGCTAACGAATTATTTTTTCTAGAAACCTTAGGTCTCGGCTGAAGCCACATCTAGTCATCGCATCATCTTACCGTACAAACTGCTTCATTTTTTTGCGCAGGTTGTCAAGATGCTGGCGACGGTAGTGCTGATGTTCGCTGTGTGCTGGCTGCCAATTCACCTGATGAACCTGATATTGTACTTTGACCGCGCCGCGATGCAACCGGACACTGCCGAGCAGGAGTACCTGTACATCGCGGCCTTCTTCTCCTGCCACTGGTTCTCGATGGCCAACAGCTTCGTCAATCCCATCATCTACTGCTTCATGAGCGACAACTTCAGGGTTAGTGTGTGTTGATGATTAAGCATGCACCCCTAGAACCAGGTTTACCTCAACAGAAGGGGGTCCGCGGACCCCCCATTTGAGAAACAATGGCATAGTGGGCGCTTCCCAACTTCACAAAAACTATGATGATTTATGGCGTAGTGGGCATTTGCAAATGTTCTTGTATTAGTTGCCCCCAAGAGAGTTTACAACGGGCTCTAGAAAGCCTGCTCTTCCAGCTTTCGCTGTGACTGTGCTGTATGTTCCGCGCACGCCTGGCGTTTTTTTATTTTATTTTAACACAGTCAAGTTAGCTCAAATGATGACGGCACAAAGACGAGACAGACAAGGACAGGCGCCATCTAAACGTCTTTCTGTCTGTCTTAATTTGCGCTCATTTGACTTTGTTAAAATGCAAGGCCACCCAGCCCAACAGTCTGTCCTACTTAAGTATTCTCCTTCACAGCTCACGAAAAACAAGACACCTTAAATTTGTGCCTTCAGTTTCGAAAACGGGCTAGGGCACAAAAGTCCAACATCCAGCAGGCACAAAGGGCAGAAAGTTCGACGAATGGCATAAATGTCGTACTACACAGGGATGGAAACGAGAACGAAGTTCTCAGGAAGATCGACAGTTCAAGCTAATTAACAGAAGAGAAACAAGGAATGCCTGTGTAAGGCCGGTGTTTTGAGGAGGATACTTTTTTCTCGTCAGTGCAGCAACTACTGTTCCGAAGCTTATGTGAAAATGTTTGCCTCAGCGACATTCCTACTTCTGCCAATGTACACCAGTTGCGCCACCCTGGCACTCACACACAGCCTGCAAGGGTTTCCCCGCGTAAGCCTTGTAGACATGCCACTGGCTCGCTTCACTGATACTGTGTGAAACTAGGAGATTTTGTTGTTCTTGCTGTGGCGTTTTTCATTGTTCTCTAGGTACTCTCTCTTACCCTGCCACATGCAAAAGAGAAGCGATCTACGTAATTTATATGGTAAATATCCAACCCTTTGCTGAAATGATTTGTTCAAAGGTGGGCTTCACTCTACACAATAGAGAAAACGCACAAATTCTTAGACTGCCGTTTACCCGCGCTTAAATAGCCTTCTTCTCTATGAAATGTTTCCATCGTTCAGAAACGGTCGTCCTACGGCACTGTGTGTAAGGAACCCTTGCACGTTACATTTTTCTTGTCGTTCAAGACTGTCTAGGAATTCACCGCGCCGCCGTCAACCCTAGGTACGCTGCTGGTCTCGACGGCGGTAAGAAACGAAGTTCCTTCGTTTCTCCTGACGTCTCGTATTCGTCATGACAGCATCAAAAACCGTCTGAAACGTATTTCTCGGCAGCGAGTGTTCCGGTGATTGTCACGCATGCGCGGTGGATCCGTTTAGCTAAGGTAATATAATAATATCTGGGGTTTAACGTCCCAACACCACGATATGATTATGAGAGAGGCCGTAGTGGAGGGCTCCGGAAATTTCGACCACCTGGTGTTCTTTAACGTGCACCTAAATCTAAGTACACGGGCCTCAAACATTTTCGCCTCCATCAAAAATACAGCCGCCGCAGCCTGGATTCGATCCCGCGAGTTTAGCTAAGGTACTCTGTACTACTGTAAATCTTTATTAAATGAACAGCGTTTCGACTGGTCTTCGACAAGTGTTTCTTTTGTGAATGTTTGATCGTGAGCCCGCGGTCAAGCGGGGCTCACCGAAAGCGTAGATCTGCCAGAAACGCTTAGCAGCCAGCCGTGCTACTTTTCGCACTTATAACAAACGGGGATTTCCTTCCCACGTACGCCTCGAGCTGCAGCAGGCCCTACAGTCGAAGACCAGTAAATTCTTTAGCCTAACAGGAAATGCGAGCACGAACTGAAATCTGAGTACACTGGCATTTTTGTGCACAATGCGTGAAAATTGAAACTCCACCGCCGCTGTCAAGATCTGAAACCATGACGTTATGGTCAGGTTAACAACGCGTCGGCTGCTTAACTACGAGGGTGGTCTGAAATGTTCTCGGCCTGATGTAGAAAAGCGTTTTGGACCTTCAAAATTATTTTTATTTTTCAACATAGTCTCCTCTCAACTCTACACACTTGGTCCATCGATATTCCAGAGCCAGGATTCCGTCCTTAAAATGACTTTGTGGAAGTCCTGAAAAGTACTCATCCACAGCAGCAATCGCTTCTTCATTTGATGAAAAACGTTGCCCACCAAGAAAGATTCTGAGTTTTGAGAACAGGTGGTAGTCCGACGGGGCCAAGTCAGGAGAATAGGGTGGGTGCTCCAACAATTCGTACTTCAAATCGTGAAATGTAGCCATTGCAAGATGTCCTTTGTGCACCGGTGCATTGTCCTGATGAAAGATGATTTTCTTCTTCTGCAAACCTGGTCTTTCCTCACGAATTTTCTGATTCAGTTGAGTCAAAAGGTCAGAATAATACTCCCCAGTTATGGTTTTAGCCTTTTCAAGATAATCCACAAGCAGAATGCCTTTTAGCGTCCCAAAAAACAGAGGCCATCACCTTTCCTGCGGAGGGAACTGACTTGGCTTTCTTTGGTGCAGAGGACCCGGCTTCAGTCCACTGCTTTGATTGTTGTTTCGATTCCGGTGTGTAATGGTGAATCCAAGTTTCATCCATTTGTTATAAATCTGCGCAAAACGTCCGCTGGATTTTTGTTATACAGCTCCAAAGCACGCTGTGACATCGTCATGCGGTTGCGTTTTTGCTCAGGGGTAAGGATGCGCGGCACCCATCTTGCGCAGAGCTTGTTCATGTGTAATTCGTTATGCAAAATGTGACATACACGTTCCACTGAGATGCCAACAGCCTCGGCAATTTCACGCAACTTCACTCTCCTGTCTTCCAAAACCATATCGTGCACGCGGTCAATCAATTCAGGAGTTGTTGCACTTTTTGGGCGCCTTTCGCGCGGGCCATCTTCAATGCTCTCTCTCTCCCGCTTAAACTCAGCAGCCCATTTCTTGACTGCGAAGTATGAAGGTGAATCTTGCTTGTAAACTTTAACAAACCTTTGGTGAATTTCATTCGGAGATGAACCTTCTTTTACAAAAAACTTTATCACCGCACGGTACTCAAGCTTCTCCATGCCTTCCGGTGCTTCACACTACAACCACTGTGATCGACTGTCAAAGCCAAACTGCTAATCGGCACTAGATGGCGTTTCATCTGAGACTTGCAGAGACTTGTATGAACGTGCACATGAGTGCTACAAGTTCTCGCTCGCGTGATTCTTATTGAGGCCGAGAACTTTTCAGACCACCCTCGTACAACCGCATGTTTTTTTTTTTCACTACGCACTGCTCGGCTTTGTTGACGGAGTAGTGCAAGAATGCTGCACATGGGAATGGGTTTTTATATTGGTCGACTGAGAAAAAATACATAAATATCCGTACACTCAAACGCTGCACTGAGTGACGTACATCTCAGCCTGGATTCATATTCAAGATTGAGGGACGCAGAAAAATTAAAACAGAAAAAAAGAGGAAGAATGCTTCCCGTTCCTTCCAGACCCGGAGGTGACTTGCTTAGGAATACATTTTCCACAACACAAACCAGGTGTGAAATGTCGATCTTTGCGTGCAGAGAATTGTTGAGACGTTTCTATGTACCTGCAGCGGTAGTCCATTTGCCATGTGGCGTTGCGCTTCTCAGCTGGGTGTCGGGCTTCCATGCGCGCTGCGGCAACTGCATTACAATGATGATGAACTATCCGAATATGGGTGCATGTTAATGAACCACATGTAGAGAAAATCAATCGCGAGTCACCAATTACGGAATATTTCAGAATAAAATCCTCGTTTTTTTTTTTTTTCACGTCCAACCTCTAAATGTAATTGAGCTTAAATTTCAAACGTTAACGCCTTGCGTTCATACAGTAGAATAACGCCAACTACGCATCAGTTTTCTATTTTCCCGTGCCAATACAAAAACTCAGATATGAGAGACAGTGGGAGCCCAAATAATAATCTCCCGCTCGCAAGAGAAGCGATTAAAAAAAAACCAATCTGTCACCTGCCGGTTTCCTTTTAGCCCACTCTTCAGTACGTTCTCCGCTAAGATAAGGAAATGACAGCTGCGAAAGCTTCATGAAAAGGCGATATATTTCCGTTGATAGCGCGCCTCTTGCGCGCCTTTCATGAGGACGCATGGCCGTTTCTC
Organism: Rhipicephalus sanguineus; assembly: GCF_013339695.2. Taxonomy (NCBI): domain Eukaryota; kingdom Metazoa; phylum Arthropoda; class Arachnida; order Ixodida; family Ixodidae; genus Rhipicephalus; species Rhipicephalus sanguineus. Next base: position 97,997,458 of record NC_051176.1, read on the forward strand.
AGCTGCGTCGACCAAATTTCAACAGATGCGAGTAGCAAGAACGCAGACTAATAAATGAAAAGACCGCTCGATTACCGATCGTTCGATTCACGTCTAAACATGGAGACGCCCTATTACGCACAGCTTCTGTTCTCCTCGTTATATTCAGTTTTTACAATACATCTCGCGGAGTAGTCGAAGCACACGGCTTCAGGCTACGCAATGGCATAAAACAAGAACAGAAAATGAAGGCAACCTTTACAGTATATATATGAGGACAGGTTCCCAAGATTGATCTGGGAGCCCTTCAGTATACATGTCTGGCAATCCTTGCGTTGCTTTAGAATTGTAGTAAAACACGAGCAAATGCAGACGAGATGTTGTATGCCCGCCCGTGGCATACAACAAAACTTTCCTGCGTACACCTTGAAGATCTGTTAAAGCTAAAGGAAACATTTGCGCTTTGTAAAAACTGTCTTGACACAAGGATTTGGCCAGAACACAAGCTTGCTCCTTACTGGGGTATAATAAGTGGTTAGCCTTCTTTCCAGGTCTTGAAGGGCATACAGTGTGCAGACGCTTGAAGGACTACATTAATATAATGATTAGCTCAGCATATTGGGCTTTACGTATGGCGTATTTGGAGAGCCCCCCACCTTATTAGGCTCTTGCTTTTGTGTCCTTGTGTATTTGTGTAAGCATAGCAAATAATAATAATAATAATAATAATAATAATAATAATAATAATAATAATAATAATAATAATAATAGCCACTGTGAACTATACAATATGTAGGTCATGCGCAAACGGAATAAGCTACGTTGCTTTAGGTGGAACTACGTCCATGGTAATAAGAATGAACGGATATTACGAACATAAGCAGTGCCTGTGTGTGTTACCGCATAGCTCCTTTATTTCCCATTAGGCCTTTGTTGTCAGCTGAAAGGCGGGGCATAGAGATGTAGCATTAGGTTATATTATTTGATAGTAAAAGTAGACTCAGTAAATGAAATACTTTGTCGTGGTTCGTAGCTTCTGTCGCTTAAACAAAAGCGGATACAAATTAAAGAGAACAAAAATAAGTAAACGAAAATCTCCCATGCATTCCTTTCATATACCAATGTCAGTAACATCGGCTGCTGATCTTTATATGGCACCGAAACATCGATAATAGAAAGGACCCAGGTAGTAAGATACGGAAGCAATAAGCTACTATTGAAAATACCTCTAACTGAAAACTGAGCATTCCTTGTCTTTTGTATGGATAAATCATGCGCTTTGCTTTTGTATAATGCAGTTTTTCTTTGATCAAGGAGTGTAACGAAAGGTACAGCCTAAGCTTCGATAGGCCTTCTGACTTCTCAAATACATGGTGTACTGGCGGTAACAATGCGATTCACTGCCTTCCATCTGTCACTTTTTTTTAAAATTTATGCTGACATGTTTACGTGTCATATCGTGAAAATATCTCGCGCATCAGCACATATCTAGTTCGAAGTCGCGCGCACACGTGGTGGAAAGTCTTGAAGTTCGCTTTAACCCTTCGAGTTTTTGCACATTACGCAGTGTTTTCTTTTTTATTCTGGTAGTTAGTCACGGTGGCTCGGCGGAGGCTAATCAGCTAATTAGTTCAGTTCTTAACGCTTGCAACAAGAAGGCGTCACCAAATGCTCGTATTTTACGCTTGTATAGGCAATTGCGTGAAAAGCGTAGAAAAGAAGGCAACTCGAAGAAAACTCGTATTTAGTTGTTTCGAAGCAAGCTGTAATACAGCACTCGTTGCAATGAGCGTGTCGGAAATCCAATACGCCAGCTCCGAATCCTCCATCCGTTTCAATATTGCCTCGGTGTTGCTTCGAAAGCCCTTATGTTGCTTAACGACAATGTGGGCACCTCGATTGCACTGCGAGCTAATTGCAGTTCGCGTGTTGTATTGTTGTCTCTGCGCAGGCGGACGTGATGCAGTTGATATTGAAGCGTAGTTTAACTGGTATCGACTGGGCACGCACCACAAAGCGCTGGTCGCAACAGCCGCAGCAGCAACAGGAGAAGCAGCATAAGGAACTCCACGCCGCTTGCAGCTTGAACGGCGCGCTGCCCGGGATTGCAACATCAAGGCGATGAGTGCGAATATTGAGGTTAGTGGCTTCCTGGGCGCCTTTATTTTAGACACGCAGCCTCAGCTTAACTCATTAATTTGAAATTCGTTGACTTTAGTTCGAATCAATTATTCTCGCCATGTGCGCTGGCAGGGCTAACAGAATTATTTAGGCTAGTGGAACGCGCAAAATCGGATCACTGTTCGCAACAGATCAAATTAAAGGCGTACGCTTCTTGTTGGTTAATTAAATGTAAAAGAATGACCCTCTTTTCGCGGCGGTTGTCACTACTGTTCGCTTTCTCTTCTTATATTACATAAAATATTAAAATCATCAATGAATAAATATAATGATACAAATTAAGAAAGGGAAAGAAATGCGGAAAACGAGGATTTTGGGTAGCGGTGTGTGTTGCGCAATTAAGCAAAAGTTAATCGACAGTGGGTAGTGAATAATGCACGCCTGAAGGGAAGAGAAGTGCCATAAGCAGCGGAGGAGAGCACTTTATCTAGGCGGCAGCATGGAAAAAATTACATGCGGCAAATGATTAAAGGGACCCTGCAACACATTTCCAGGTAATCATCGAATAGCTTCATTAAAGACGTGTATTGCTACACGAATCAACCACCCGGAAATTTTTTAGTATCCGTGAAGTACGAGCGAAGTTACAGTGATTTGTCGCACGCTTTCAGCGCTTTCTCTCTCTTTTCGTACCATCTACTCAACTACGCAGGGGGGGAGGTAAGACACGGAGTTAGGAAGCTACGTCCGTTCGTCAGCGCGCGTCATGACCTTGAGCTTTTTTTTTTTTTTCTGCGACCGCGCGGCTTACTTTCAGTGTGATCGCGAGCGAGCGCTCGGGCACGTTGCGGCATCACGCGGCGGCCGCCGTTATTGCAGCTCACGATGCTCAAATCAGCCAATGGCCGTGGACTTTGTGTTTATGGCGTAGTCATTTGGGTTTATAGCATGGAGGAAGGAAAAATAAGGAGAGGCCCTGACGTCACATTTGTGAAGCCTCTACATCGCAAACACCCGCATCGCCTCCTAGCGAAGGAGCCTCGAAACATTTCGCGATTTCCGCCGTGTCGTTTGCAAGCGCATGCGCGATTCGAGCCTTTTTTTTTTTCGCCGTGCAAGCGGCGCTGTGCGCCGCGGCGCAGTCGATTCACGCATGCTGGGGGGGGGGGGGGGATCGGAGATCTCTGTTCCGCGTTCGTTCTGGCGGTGTTACGTCACAAAAGTGGGCGGTCCGCAGCTCTCTTCCGCCGAGAGGAAGAGGACAGCCAATCGTCAAGCGGTGAGCGGCGAGCTTTCCGGAAGTAGACACGCATCGTTTGTCCTCGGCAAAGGGACCGTATATTTCAAAACGAAGTGTTTCTCGCTTTCTAATAAATAGAGTTGTTATACGAAAAGATATTGTTTTTCTTTTCAAGCTCAAACAGTTTCTGAAACAGCAATAGGTTTGAGCGCTGATATTTATTGGTGTCAGTTTTTCTAACACGCTCATTATGTGAGGTCGCGCACGCGAAAAAAAAAATAGAAAAGTAGCAGTTGGCGCAGTTTTTCAAGATATCGTCCCACCGGAATGTCTGGCTTGGCTCCCGGGTGTCGAATCGTCAAAAGGAGCTTCTGCTGGCTTTTATAAAAGAGCACCCACAGATACCTACGCCGTCATGCCCACAGGGGCCGTCGTTCACGAGTGAGGACCGGGACGACACGTGGCAGTAGCGCTTTTGAACTAAGAAGTCCCTGCGCGTAAGACCACAGCCCAGTGGCAGGCCCGTTCATTTTGTTCGCACTGTTCGTTTCGAGAACAGAAGCGACGCCGCACTCGCTCATGTTTTCAAACGCATCTCGCACCTCCAACCGCAAGAGAAGCACACGTCGCAAGCGCCATTTTCTCAAAATCAGCTGTTGCGGCAGCCGCAACATGCCGTGCGAAGCTGTTTGTTCGCTCGAGAGAACGCGTGCGAACGGTCTCGCGCTCCATTCGTTTGTAGCAGACGACATGCTTGTTATGACGTGGTATGACGTCACCAAAAAATAAAAGATCAAGCAAAAAGAAAAATGGCTACGCCCCTCAGAGACGTGGTTTTTTCCGGCTTCGGCCAATCGCGTACGCCGCCAGAATGGGTACAGAACGAACGGCGCAGAACAGAGATCTCCGATCACCCCACTCGTTATGCCGCGATATGATGCCACCAAAAAAGAAAATATCAAGCAAAAAAAAAAAGAAATGGCGACACCCCGCGGCCTTGAGTGGCATCTCCCGCTTCAGCCAATCAGCGCGCTTGTTCTACCCCAGGAGAACGAACAAGCGGAACGAACAGATCTCCGATCGCCCCCCTGCTCCTTGTGTGTGTTCTTTAGGAAAGCTACGCAATGCCCAGCTGTTGCGTATGGTTGCGTATACCGGGAGCAAATCGCGCGCACTGCGGAAAGTACTGGGTGTCACTTTTCATGTGTACGTACACGTCCGCTTCATTGCTGATCACTAATGCATGGTATTTGCATGCGAAGCACTCGGATGTGCGCTCTGTTGCTTCTTACTCATTGTGTCAACTCAGAACACACGTGAACTTTTGTTTTTGCCGTCTGACGCGCCGTACATAACATGCGCCGAAGGCATCGTACGTTTTTAGAGGCTGTGTCGTTCAGCGAAAGGGCAATAAACTTATGTTGTTGTTATCGGACTACGTGATGTATGTATTGTGCGTTATGCGCTCGCTGCGTGCTTTTGTGTGCGTACTGGAATTACAAACTTTACGTGCACGATCGCGTATACAATACAGCGGTGTCCTCTTTTCGACGTGAAGTTACGTCAACTATAGGTTAGCGTTGCGCCGAATAGCTACCACGCTCACTCCATATACACGAACAAAGAACCGCTAATCCGGCAACAGATCGGGAAATCGGGCTACGAGAAAAGGAAGGCCTAACGCCCAGCAGAACGCGTAAGTCACTGCTAGGTGAGTTCGAATACGATGGTGCAGGGGCTGAACGTTTTTGATCACGGCACCTACCGGAATTCTGTACTGTTGCACAAAAACGCTCCACGAAGAATTTCAGCACGCAGCGCTCGGGCCTGCCACGCGCGAAGAGCCTGGTAAACGCCTGCTTGCAACATTTTACTGCGTGCGAACCGCACAATACGCGCTAAGTTTACGCCGGGACTACAAACCTGCGCAGAAGCTAATCACCGCGGAGAGCACGCCGCGGGTCGTCTGCTGTTTTGTGTGCCCCATACCGGTTTGTTTGCCCCATAAATCTGACGTCACTTCCGCCACACTTATCGCAATGCATTGAAATACGATAGGGCCTCTCCTTAGTATTCCTTCCTCCATGGTTTATAGCATCATATGTAGAGAACCAAGCCAGCGATTTGTAGGTGACTTTGAGAATTAATTGTAAATTCCAGGCCACGTGCTCGCTATAACGTTTGGCTCACGTATTCTCAGGAGCCTCGACTAGCGATCGAAAGCGTTTTCTGACCATGCTTACAAAGTTTTGCAGGGCCCCTTTAAACATGTTTTTCCCTAACAAAGAAAAGATTAACTTTCGACGTTGTGCTCTACCACTACTAGAACCTTTAGCGGGCATTCGTGCTTTCGCATAAACTGGGCGGCTAGACATGTACCGAGCACATGCATTACGTAATGTGTTTACTTTAGCACGGGCTTCTTCCGCACGAATCATGATTCCAATACACGTTACGTTACAAAATTCAAAACCAAATTTTAGGAGCACGCGTTTAAGGTACGCAGCTGTTATCACCATCATGTTTCTGCAAAGTCAAGGAAAGTTGCCAGCTTTTGCGGGATACTGCCTATGAGATAGCACTGGATTGGACTCGCCACCAAGATAAGCGCTGCCGTTAATTGCGTCTCCAACAGCTCTCAATATGTTCCCTATTCCTTGCGCCTGGTGGCCTCCATGGGGCGTTTAAATTTTTTTAAGTGACAAAAATAAGAGACACTTCCTGCGCGCCACTGGGCGGTCCTTCTAGGGAAAACTGCACGCTCAACGCGTTTCGTGCACAAACATTCTTCTGATGCAGTGCAGTAGCCTCTTCCTCCTTTCAGAATGCGGAAGCGAAGACAGTGCATTTCGAACCATCCACTCCTTTCTATGCTGGTGTTTCGCGTCAGGCCTACCGTCATTGTTATGTATCATTCCGAGAAAAATAAATGTGCGAGCTATCACTTCTAGCTGTGGTACTGGCATGCAGCATAACTTAGAGGGACATTAATGAGCACGCGTCATTGAGCCGTGATGAAGTTAGATTCAGCAGTAATTATGCAGGACTAGACACGAAGTGAAGGAGAGAAACACTGCATACCGTTTATTTCATTTTAGGGTGATCGCTCTCCGTGATTGTCCTAGTTTCAGCAGCGCCCGTATAGTTGAGGCACTAAATCACTGTCACAACGCAGAGGCGCGACAAATAAGCTGATCAGAAAATTACATTTTTCTGCGAGAGGAAGCTTATTTGCGACGCACCGATGCGAAGTCAGGGGAATCAGCCAAGCGTGGAACGTGCCGCGGGAGTGGTCGGTCAATCTTGTCCTCGCTCGGGGGAAGGGGGAGGGTCGGTTGGTACCCGCTCGCAAGAACATTAACTGAGGCCGGAGACTTTGCATTAATGAAGTTTGCATCGGCTTGTAGATGGAAGTTGAACGTGAATTGATATCACTATGCATGCGCAGTGGGGCGCGCATATCATGGCTCTGAATAGCCCGCCGTTGTGGCTTAGCCGGCAGAGGCGTTGCGCTGCTAAGCTCGAGGTCGCGGGTTTCTTACCGGCCACGGCGCCCGCATATCACTGGGATAAAAATGAAACAACGCACATGTAGTACCTACATTTAGGTGTACATTAAAAAAAAAAAACAGGTTGCCGACTTTGATCCGGAGTCCCTAGCTACGGCATTCTTCATAATATTATGGTGGTTTTCGCAAGTAATAATAATACGCTTTATTATTATTATTATTATTATTATTATTATTATTATTATTATTATTATTATTATTATTATTATTAAATACTGCTGAATTATTATCACTGCCATCACTTCACTGCCGACGAAATCGTTCTGATCTCTTATTTCTTTACAAGCTAGTCCACGGTATCATATCCTGCGCTGTACTTCTCAATTGTGTTAATTTTCCAATTCCGCATAAGTTAACCAGAGAGAACAGACCGTTTCATGTACCCGCCTGCTTCTTCCAACACTCTACCGTTCACAGAATACAAAGTCGTTATAATATTAATTTTCTTGATCTTGATGCTTTTCATAGTCCACAATCATTGTTTTTATCCGAGCTTTGCACTGTTTTGACATAGTGTGGCACAATGTACAAACTCTTCCCTTCTCAGTTTTTCCGCATAGTTGTATATATGCAATCTAATTTTTTACTCCCCGTCAATATTTCTTGTGTTGTCTTATTTTACTCCTCCCCTTTTGTGTTCATTTTTCTTTGTCTACGTGTTTTTGCTCTTTTTATTTCTGTAAACTGTCTGCATTGTATTGTTTATTTTTATTGTTTTTTTTTTGCGTGCGCCTGCACAAAGACCTTACGGTTGTTCCTGGGCACGTTAAATAAACGATTGATTGATTGATTGATTGATTGATTGATTGATTGATTGATTGATTGATTGATTGATTGATTGATTAGATTGTTGTTGTTGGCACTGTATTTTACACACTACACCATAAACCACATCCAACTAGCCCAACTTGTAGACCTTATTGTGACAAGCAGCGTCGCTTGAGTTTTAAGGACAGATACAAGCACGAATCCGACGATGGCGAATCCTGGTGACGAATTCGACTGCAACTGCTGCCGTTTCCTATTCTCATTTGCTGTACAAGGCCACAGAGACATATCGCCTCTTTGGCTACGTTTGAATCCCCCGCGATCATCTTTAAGCTTTCGTTGCAGGTCAATTCGTGCAGCTGTATAACTGAATTCGGTGTGCGAAAATGGACGGGGCAGGACTGGGTGCGCCACTTCTAGCTAGCCCGGCTGGCTGAGCTATGTGTATGCACAGCTGAGCGCATAAGCTGACTGTGTGCCCTGTCTTGCAGATAATCTACAGCTTAAGAAAAGGGCTGGTGAGCCGAGATGGATAGCGGTTTCGTGTACGCTGTTCTTTTTTTCGCGCGGGTAGCTCTGCTTGTCGTGTTATATCAGACTTTGAGAGACGCGCTGAATTAATGTCTAGAAAGGCATATGTTGATTGGAGATGAAAAATATTGCAGGGCAGGTTACAAGACACTAAAGGGAAATAGCGTTTTAGTTTACATTACGTTACAGATCTTGCATGTGAGTGGTGATGAACTTGTTTTGAAGTTTTTGAACGCTAAAACTCGCATGAGATTGGCGATGAGTGACAGTCATATTAGGGCAAGGTGTGGTGATGTGGGGGCCCGGAACAGCACCTTACAAATGCGGGAAAGCTGACGAGCCGTCAGAATGTGCATTGTTGCGTCAGGCTTCGCGCGTCTTCTTCGTATCCTGTTCACGCTCGCTTAAAAAAAAAAGACGATCATGTCTTCAAAATAACCCGAAAGGAGGAAACCGGGCGGGGCTATTGCCTGCATATTTCGCAAGGCTAGATCTGCCTGCAACCTACATCCTCCTCCTTAATTTAATTACATTGATAGATTAATGATTAAGGACGTCTAAATGGTATCTACAACAGCGCTTAAGTAATAGAGATACTAAAGTAAATGTAGGACACTGTACTTGCGACTCCAGCGGGACATTCTCGTACTAGCCTGATGGCATAGCCTCTCGACAGTAGAATGTGATCACTAGTACTAAATAACCCATGATAAGAACATTAAGGCGGAACAAAATGCAAGTCTAGTATTTTCTATTCAATTCCAGGAGAAAATGTGTTTTACGCTTTGCGCATAGTTGATGCACGAACTCGCATTCCAGCGATGAATTCGTGTAACAGCAACCAATCTGGAAGGTTATGCTTTTGGGAGACATGAGAACCAAGATAAATACTGGGAGCCCGAAACAAGTCATGGCCACCACGTTAAGACACCATCCCTTGAAAACAACGCGGGTGGCAGAGAGGTTTTGGATAGATGCTCGAATGACAGAACTAGCTCTAACTACAAGTGAGGGAATATGTCGCGTCCGTGTGATGTGGTGATGTCTCCAGCTGTTGGATTCCGGACGCGCTTTTGGTATAAGACAAGAAACTACAGCGCCGCCTCTCGGACAGTGATGGCGTATGCGACGTCACACATGCGATCTTAACACGACGTGGTCTTATCCAATAGCGAGTAGTTCCAAAACACTCTGCATTTCGTGTAATGGTATACACTATCTTTTATATATTAACTGTCACTGAAGTGCCTTTATAAAATGAAGGTGATTTAGTCAAGCGCGTTTTTTTTTTCTTCTTGGATTTGTAGAGATGATCAGAATGTTTTCACATCTTGCTCTTCTTTTGTGCATGAAACAGTGCATTCTAATGTTGCTACAACAAACTGACAGCGCTAGAAGTGTGCATCATGAATCCTAGATGCCTCCTCCTTTGTCTTCTTCCTTTACGGTTACGCGCGACACTGTCGATAGTGGAAAGCAGAAGTGACGTGTAACTGGAACGAGGTACCATTACATTTCTCGTTGGCTATGAACATACACGTCAGTGTGTAGATAATTGGCATCGCGGTTCTTTCGCGTTTTCCTTCAAAAGTCTTGATCCACAGCTATTGGCGTTGACGACTGGGAAGGTGCGGCACACGCAGAAACAGAACACATGCTTCTTTGAGGAATGTTTTGTGGCGCAGCCTTAGTAATGATCCATATAGACAGTTTCGCTGTTTACAAACACAGACCCTGGACGGCTTCCGGTTTCGTGCACTGACGCATTGGCGGGGAACAAAAGCCTTGGCGGGTAGCCCGCAGATTTTCAGCACGTTTCACCCTGTGCCTAGCCAAATATTTCAAATAAAGATGCTTCTAATCTATACCCAACATTATAAGAGTTAGTCCTTAACTTATGCGCCTTCCTTTTATCTGAAGGCGGAAAAATGGACTTTCCTCACTCTGACATAACTTAAAAACATGCTTTCCGCTTCGGTGTTGGAGTGAAGGACCGGAAGTTTCTTGGGGTACAACACGTGCTGCTACTATCGCAGTCTTGAAACCGTCTATAGCTCCTTCTATGTCGACATTCAGCGCCCCTTCTTGAAGCAACGCACAAACTGACTACACTATCACATAGGAATGCCATCATTGGTTTCTGCCTAGGCGCGTTCTCTTCGCCTTTTGCGCCTTTAAATGAGCGATGCAGAAACCGGGTTACTGGAGGCACCCTACCGCGTTACTGGAGCTACAAACGCTGGTAGATTATTCTGCTGTACTTCTTTTTAGCAACAGCAAGCTAGAGATGCTTCGTGTTACACAACTGTCATCGTCAAAGGAAAACTTCAAAAATCTGGATTGTGGTAAATAAGTCATTGCCGACACCTTGTACTGACAGATAGTTGAACATAGTTGGTCCCGTCAAAAGGGGCATTGGGATTTTTGGATAAATCTATGCCACAGCATGACGCCATAACCTCGCTACTCCCGTCTCCATCTCTGGTAACTCGGTATTTAATAAAGGGTGACAACTGTGAGCAATAGAATAAGTCATGCTATACAAATAATTGCGCTCAGCAGGGCAGCGGTAGCTACATAAATTGCAGTGCTTCCTTCATGTGGGTGCAGGTTGACCTTCGACAGCTGATGATGACCTGCTGTTCCCCTTTGGCAGAGCACGCCAGCCGCACGTTGACCAAGCGGAGCTGCTCGTTCGGTGGCTCCCTCCGAAGCAGCACGGTGGTAATGTCTACCGCCGCTGCAGGCGCCAACCACTTGGGCGCGTCGAGCGTACGCCGGCAACAACGCAGCAACGGTTTCCATGCCTCGTCCACTGTCATGGTACCCCTGCGCACCCTCGCTCACCCTGGCCAAAATGTGAACACGGGCGCTGGCGCAGGCGGCGCAGCCATCCGTGTTCCGATTTACGCATAAGCTCACAGAGAGGTGGCCAAATTGTGTGCTGGCGAAGCAGTACGGCTCAAACTCAAGAACCGCACTGTTCTGAGAACTTTTCCTGAGCGCACGGTTTGAGAGCTCCAATATCGTAAATCTTGAACGGAGGCATGCACAGATTTTGACGAGAAGGAGTGCCACCTGGCACACAGTTTTTCATATGCCGCAGCCAAAAAACCATCAATTACAATGTCGTCAGCAGAACCAAATGAGAACGTTATATTCGTTGCACATCAACAACCAGATGTGAGTTTGCTGTGAGAGTGACGTGACGTAAGGGCCACAGCTCCCTGCTTCGCATGTATGGGGCAAAGAGGGAGACTGAGAGAGATAGTTGTGGCATAGTGCAAAGGGATCTTGCAGCCAGTATGACACCGGACGCATGCTACTCTGCATAAAATGCAAGTGCGTGACGAAAGGCACTGCAGGGGAAGACTACGCGAACAGAGATTAAAAAAAGGAAGAGAAAATTGGCAAAAAGGAGAAGGCACATACTGTCACCCTCTTTTCCCAAAACATCCTCTGCACTTTCTCCTTCATGGTTATCGAACTTTGCCCCACATCTTCAACGTTATACATATCTGCCTTTCTCTAAGTGTACATAACACCACTGCTATCCTCATCTCTACCCCGCCCCCTCCTCTTGCATGTCAGGCTATGTTTGCCTTTGTTCATAAGTGTACTCAAAGCTAATTGTACGGCCTGCAAGATAAGTGTACGGCCAGCAATGCTACCTGTGGTGTTAAAAATGTCAAGTACAGCGTCGTAAACCTATAAACATATTTCAGTATACAATACCTAATTCTAATGGTTTGGAGATATTTTGTAGACACATGTGGCTGGGATACGTGTGAATGCTCTGTAAAGAACAAAAGAAAGAGTTGACGGGCTGGTCTCGTAATAATTCAATTATGAATTAATGTGTGTTCATAAGTGTACTTTGTTCTGACCGTTTTCTAGTCGAACTATTTTGCTTGCAAAATCCTCTGAAGCAGTAAATTAGAAAATGTTCTTACCGAGAAAATGTTTTGCAAATATGTATTCTGGTTTGTTCCGACCGCTGTTCTAGCATGTCATCACGCTGTACCTCTCTCGTATAGTCATAACGGGTGCACAAATTTATTTGTAAATACAAAACCACGTGCACTATTCATGTAATGTCTGAGGAAATTTCGATCGTAATGCTTTTCGCAGCCACTACTGAGACAATTGAAATGCTCGGGACCATAGAGGGCATGAAAACTTGAGATATAACGGAATGCCAGATAATGCGCATAGCTTGTGAATTCCAGTGGTCTCCTCCGGCGGCTACTCAGTGTGTGTGACTTTCTCACTGCGTACGCGCAGCTCAGTTGCCGCCATATTTCGTGTGTTCCCCAGTTTACGTATTCACTATCATAAAACAGTGGTGCTGAGTGAACATACAGACACGATCATTGTATCAACCGCTCGTTGTATACTCACGTATATCTGTTACTTGTGCGGTGTGTGTGTGTGTCTTTACATCTGTCGTACGGAAAGCTGAGAAGATGAGCGTACATACCGCGTGCTCCATTTTCTCGCCTGCTGCACCTAGAACATAAAAGCTGATTGCAGCACTTTCATTTGTATCAATCTTGTGTGTTCATTGCATAAGATGTCTTCACTTGTGACCACGCCTGCGCTGTGCAGTGGTGCGGTGTATCAATCTTGTGTGTTCATTGCATAAGATGTCTTCACTTGTGACCACGCCTGCGCTGTGCAGTGGTGCGATGACCAAGCATGCGCTCATTTCTGTTCCAAAATGTGGGCAGAAGCTCAAGGTTAAAGTGCTCAGCTCATCATGTCCTATGACTAATATCACGTGCGGACAAGCACCGTGGTAACTGTTACCTGGCGGCATCCTTCACCCCTGCCAAAGCAAGCGATCTTAAAGCTTCAGCTACAGACACTTGTTCAGAATTGCCGCGATCATATTTCATCTCTCAACACGGCTGCGTGAAAGGCAACAAACTTTATATATTATATAATGTCACTGATCACCGTGCGAATGCGTTCACTATTTATATAGTCTAAACATGTTGCAGTGAGGATAGAACATTAAGGTTCGATTTCTGCAACCTATCACTATTAAGAGTACTAGGTTGTTGATGATACTGCTACGGAGAGGCATTGTTAAGAATATATAGCTAGAATGAGTAGTTCTTTGTTTATCTCTATCATCCCGAACTCAGCCTCTGTTCTGATGGCTCTGAGGTGCTAAGAGAGACTGTAGTCGGTGAATCGGCTTAGTAGCTAGCTTTCGTCTCAAATTGTTGGAATATTTCGTTGATCCCTCGTGGAGTTATTTCGAGAAAGAAAAAAAAAACTAACACTCTTTCGCTTTGTGGAAGTATTTATGTCAAATGGGTCCGCTGAAAGGAGGAGGCAGGGAGCAGGCCAGGAGATCTTAAGCGTGCCGACTAATGCTGCTTTAATTTATTGTAGAGAGAAGGACGCCAAAAAATTGCATCTACTAAACAAGCGTTTAACTTCAGCACAATTCATATTTGTTAGTTGACTGGCGCCTAAAAAAAAAAAAAAAAAACTTCGACTCTTCCTTTAGTCTAAGGCGTTTTTGTAAATACGCGCGCTTATACTTTCATGCGAGCACCGGTCATTTTGGTGGTGGTAAAAAGTTAGCTGTTGCCCTGGAGCTCTTTTTTTATATGAAGTGAGGAGATGTTGGCACACAAATAAGGCGCCGGCTACTCCTTAGCTCATGAAGGGATTGAGCATACGACATTCACAAGAGGCAACAAAACAGGGCGATTAAAAACCGTCAAACAGCTTTGTTCGCTGAGGTCCGTAAATTGACACCGTAAACAAAAAGGACCAGAAGCCACCGTCAATAGCCGTCAATAGGGAGTCAAAATCTGCGCGTGCGGTGCGTATTATACGAGCTTTAAAGGCAAAATTAGAACGTTCCCCAATTTCGGAGCATACCTAATATATTGCGGCGGCTTTCGTTTGCGACAAAGAGCGAACTAGTTGTAAACACAAGCGATTTACCTAATTAACGCATTATTGGTGTCACGAACAGATTATCAGTTATCAGATTATCAGGCAGGCAAACTTGTCGGTGTTATTTAAGCACACAATATTTCGTCGCTGTTTTATTGTGCGAGAACAGCGCCTCTGAAATGACACGGCGCAAGATTAACATCATCTCCTGCAAGAACTATCCGGGAGTCCCTTCTTTACTGCTTGTGCCCAGTTCGACGCAAGCAGTACAATATATTGTGAATACGCTCATCCACAACTATCATTCTTATAAACTCTGCTACCTTCTTGGTTAATGTGGGGGTTTTCCTTTAAGCATGGGCCTCCGCAATTTTTAAATTTTGATCCGCCATCCGGAAATCGTGCCGTGTCGCACAGCAGATCCGTTATACCCCAGTCACACGGGTAGACTTAAGTGCGCTTTGCGCGAGTGTACTTTGCCACTAGTGTGATTAGCCTGCTGTCTCACGCGAGCGCTTATTGACACTGGCTGTAGAACATTTTCGCTAGCGCGTGCATGGGGAAAACTTCGCTGGATCAAAGTGTCTTTTAGCCTTGGTCGCAGTGGCTGCAACATAAATTAATGAATATTGAACTCTGAGTCGGTAGTACCCATAAACCTTTGATTTCCTTATTGTTATGTTTTAAAATATACACACTACAAAAAAAAATTTAGTTCACTATTTTCTCTCTTCAGCAGTTCACGGCCTCCAGGGGCATGCCAGAGCACATGCTGCGCAATGGCCGTGTAGCCGCCTTTGTACCTCAAGTTTATTGGAATGGCTGTTTATAACTTTAACACACAATTCATTAAGAAATATTGTTTAGATTAACAAATATATGTTGTTATACTCCAGGGACGATGCCTGCGGGGGCGTGGGGGGCAGCTGCCCCTCCTTACGCCCCCCCAAGAGCAAACATATTCAAAACACAGCACATAGGTGCCCAGCCTCCCTGCCCCCCTGATGAACTCACTTGTTGTGGGTGCCCCCCCCCCCCTCCGCACACACACACAGTGTAAAAAAACACTGACACCCACCTACTCATGGCCATTACAGTATTCTCCAAGGTACACTTCTCTTCCCCGTATAGCAGCGCACCCACAAGCACGCTAAAGTGCACTTGCTCAAAGTGCACTTAAGTTTGCCCGTGTGACAGGGATATGGGGAAAAATTTTGCTGGGTACGTTGTTTTTTGTAGGATGCTATGTATAAATTTTATATATTGGAACAACAGAGTTAGCACTATTCTTTCTCACCGGATATTTTCATCAATATTATTGCAAGGACCAACTCATATCTGCATTGATAACACAGAAAGTGTAAGGAACATTGTGGTAAACTATGTTCTCTTGGTAAGAATACTTATTATCGTTAGTGAGACTCTCAGTCCGAGTCTCAACCGCGGGCAACAGGGAAGCGCTTGAATATTAATGAGAAGTAGCATCACCTTGTTGCGAATATTATACCTCCATGAATATCGGCGGCATGTTTCGGACAAACTTCTCGCAGTTCATGAATAAGTCTAGCTACTCAGACGCATTGCTGCACGAACTCTGCAAAGAAACTATAGAGCAGAAAATTTAGCAGAACTTTTATATGTTGGCCCATTAAAGACACGACAGACGCCGTAGCAAGCGAAGTGCACGGCGCGCTGATTTTCAATTCCCGTTGACCAGCAGAGAAAAAACAGCAGAACGAATCACAGGAAGTGGGAATTTATTATAAGACCGAGGGATTGGCCTGAAGAAATCTGTACTGGCCAGCTTGAAAATTAAAGGGACCGACTTCCGCAAATAGTGTTTCTGGAATTGAATAAAATAATTTGCTATAGCGTCCGCGGTGCCCGCCCACACGTCTTGTTCGTATATTCTATAGGTATCGAAATAACGTCGTTTGATTCGCGGTCCACACGTAAATGTGGCGACAAAAAAAAAAGAGGGATAAGGTGCATGTTGATACTTTCCCATGAACAATTTTCTAAACATCACAACAGAAACATCCCGCACGATACGCGTCTTTCTTTACGCGTTGATAAAAAACAAGACTTTGATTATTTTTTTAAGCAAGACTCGATTATCGCATGCATTACAACAGCTCGGTTGGCTGGTCGGCCTAGCCGTGTAATGCCCTCTTAAAATTATGGTAAAGTCTCTCTAACGTTGCCATATTATACATACCGCTCAGTTGCTTAAGCTTACCTTAAAATATCTGCATTGATTGTTAGGAGCTACATCGGACAGCAATCCGTGCCTTACCTTAATATATACCTGTACTCTCGCCGTTGTATCACTGTACAATCGTGCTTACACACACTTAGTCATTGGTGATTCATGTTCCGTGTTCTGCCTCTTCAGATATTACAATATACCGTGTCGGATCAGCACCAACGTACAAACAGTATCTGCTGCGTGACGCTGGATTCTGTATGCCCTACTGGTGCGCTGCATTGGACAACGTAACAGCGTGCATCCCACGGACGGGGATACGAATGTCGAGTACACTGCACTGACACACACACAAAAAAAGAATGTATTTTGTAAGGATAAAGCCTTCTTTTAAATGCGAAGCATTTCTTAGCGAACTTCTGCGACTTTGAGCGTATCTATCTATCTATCTAGCAGCCTACGACTTTGTGCTCTCCTGGCCGTTTCGTTAATCGGACGTATACCAACATTGGTGTGTCATAACATGGCCTTATTACGAACATAAATGACAGGTCATATCCTGAAAAACATGACACGCATGTCATGAACAGCATGATTTACATTCCACGGCCTTTGGGCTCCCTGGCCGTTCCGTTAATCGGATGTATACCAAAATTGGTGTGTCATAACATGGCCTTATTACGAACATAAATGACAGGTCATATCATGAAAATCATGATATGCATGTCATGAACAGCATGATTTACATTCCACGGCCTTTGGGCTCTTGCGGCCGTTCCGTTAATTTCATATATACCAAAATTGGTACGGCGTGACAAGAGTTCATGACGAACATAATGACAGGTCCTAACATGCAAATCATGACACGCATGTCATGTGCAGCATGATTTACATGACAAGGTCTCGGGGCGCTCGCGGCCATTTAAATGAAGGGATACATACGAAAACTGGCATGACGAGACATTTCTGTATGACGAACATAACTGACACGTGGTAACATGAAAATCATGATATGCATGTCATGTATGACATGATTTACATGCCACGCTCATGGCGCACTCGCGGCCGTTTCGCTAGATTGATATATACCAAAATTGGTATTGTGCGATGTGACTTTATGAAGAACATGAATAACAGGTGGTAGCACGAAAACCATTACATCCATGACATGTATGTCATGTTTTACATGCCACGCTCATGGTGCATTCACGTGCGTTTCGCTTGCGTGATATACACCAAAATTGGTGTTACGCGACACGACTGTCTGACGAACGTAAGTGAGCCGTGGTAGCATGAAAATCCAGACATGCAAGTCATGTACGACCTGATTTACATGCCACGCTCATGGCGCACTCGCGGCCGTTTCGCTAGATTGATATACACCAAAATTGGTATTGTGCGATGTGACTTTATGAAGAACATGAATAACAGGTGGCAAGATGAACACCATGACATGCATGTCATGTATGTCATGATTTACATGCCACGCTCATGGTGCATTCGCGTCCGTTTCGCTTGCGTGATATACACCAAAATTGGTGTTACGCGACACGACTGTATGACGAACGTGAGATGTGGTAACATAAAAATCATGACATGCAAGTCATGTACGACCTGATTTACATGCCACGCTCATGATGCGCTAGCGGCAGTTTCAGTAGATTGATATACACCAAAATTTGTATTGCGCGATGTGACTGTATGACGAACATGAATGACAGTTGGTAAGATGAAAACCATGACATGCATGTCATGTATGTCATGGTTTAATTGCCACGCTCATGATGCATTCGCGGCCGCTTCACTAGCTCGATGTACACCAAAATTGCTATTGCGCGAAGCGACTGTACGACGACGGTAAATGAGACGTGGTAACATGAAAATCATGACATGCATGATATGCACGACATGATTTACATGTCATGCTCATGACGCACTCGTGCCGTTTCGCTTGCTTGACACACCGAAATTGGTATTGCGCGACGCGACTGCATGACGAACGTAAATGAGAGGTGGCAACATGGAAATCATGACATGCAGGTTATGTATGTCATTATTTACATGCCGCGCTCATTGTGCATTCCTGGCCGTTTCGCTAGCTTGGTATACACCAATATTGGTATTGCGCGACACCACTGTATGACGAACGTAAATGAAAGGTGGTAACATGATAATCATGACATGCATGAAATGTACGTCATGATTTACATGCCATGCTCATGGCGCACTCGTGGCCGTTTCGCTAGATTGATATGCACCAAAATTGGTATTGCGCGATGTGACTGTATGAAGAACATGAAAAGCAGGTGGTAACATGAAAACTATGACATGCATGCCATGTATGTCATGACTTACATGCCACGCTCATGGTGCATTCGCGGCCGTTTCGATGGCTTGATATAGACCAAAACTGGTATTGCGCGATGTGACTGTATGATGAACATTAGTGACAGGTGGTAACATGAAAAACCATAATATTCATGTCATGTATGGCATGATTTACATGCTCTACTCATGGTGCACTCGCGGCCAATTTCCTCCTTTGATATACACCCAAATTGGTATTGCGCGATGTGACTGTATGACGAACATAAATGAGAGGTCTTAACATGCGAATCATGTTATGCATGTCATTTACGGTATGATTTACATGCCACTGTCATGGTGCGCTTCCGGCCGTTTTGTTAACGTGATATATACCAAAATTGGTATGGCATGACACGAGTGCGTGATGAACATAAACGACAGGTCATGCATTTATATACCAGAATATGCGTTTCATTGGCGTGGTGTACACTAGATTGTGCATGCATGCGTGCATGGCAAACATGCGATATATGGTGGACTAGATGCCATGGCATGAATGATTTCATTTGGCTCAAAGACAAACAAGCCGATGTATGCAGCTCTTTGCTGGCTGCTTCGCATCACATCGATTCCCACAGTGCGTGGGATCTGCCGAATTTTTTGTTGTTGTTTTTGCATGACATCTCGAATATTATAAACGAAAACTTGTCGCCCAACCGCCATTTAGTTGCACTGGCAGCTAAATGCGTGTTCTTTTCTTCCGTATGAGCAGATGACGTCAAGAGGATCGAAAATACTAGGAGCTGCAGACTTCATTTCCTGTTAATTTTGCCCTTGATACCAGCGGTTGACTTGCGAGAACAGTTAACTGCATTCCTTTTATTGGACACTGATTCCGCGTGACACATTACAAGGCCAAAACAGGCAAGGTGGTTCTGCTGTTATCAGTGGCAGCAAAACGGATCCAGTGCGCAGCTCTGCTTATCATCATTGTGTCCCGTTCTGGTGAGTCGCGAACAGGTGTGGTTGTTGCGTGTTGAAAATAATCAAATATGTATTGTTCCCACTGTAAACCGAACTTAAGACGGCACAAGAGTATGACTGTGTATCCACCCTAATACCATGTTAATTGAAATAAAAGCTACTCTTTCGTGTTCAGCTTTGTGTCTGTGACATTTATTTCACAGCGTGCATGGCAAAGACAAGAAAGAGTAATGAGTAACATACCATCCGTAATATTGCGTACATGTACAGGGTGTTTCGCGTGACTAGAACCAAATATTTTGAAAGCAGAGCTGTTTTAATGTCGTAGTTAAAACGCGTGGAGCGTTCGCACTTTCGACTAGTGGTTATGTGCCCCGGAAATTGGGCAAGCCCCACAACTCACTTCCGGTCCACTGAATATGAAGAAGCTGTCTACAGACAGACAGGTGAACTTTATTTGCGTCCTGGAAAGAGGGTTCCTAAAAACCCGCCGAGGGCATCAGCCGCGACGGAGCATCACGTCAGCGAGACGGACTTCTTAAAGTGCATCGCATGTCCAGACCTTGCGCACCAACTCCGGGCGGTCTAGGGAGCCTGTGAAGCGGAGAAGCTATCGATAACTAGAATGTTCGGCCATTGCTAAAGCAATCACAAAGCGGTGATCGTAAAGTGAAGAAACAACCCAAATGGACCAAACCAGTCCCAATAGAGGAGTTTCTACTAAACACGAATTTATTTGTGGAAGGCGTTTGGGTGGGGGAACGGGAGGTTTGTAGCGATCCATACCATACCGCAGGGGTAGCCCACGAAGAGATGTGCGATCTCTACCGCGGAGACGAAAATATGAGCGTCGCTGAAGAAGTAGAGAGCGAAGAGAGTGAACACGATTCCGTAGACGAGCATGAGACGAGTGAAGAAATTACCCAAACGAGTGATTACGTGGAGACCGAGACGCGTGTAGTTAAGTCTGCGACATGCGAAGAAACGAGTCGTGTAAGTGAAAAAAGCGTTGGGGCTGGTGAAGAAGACTGTTTCGTTCGAAGAAAGTGAGAGAGACAAAAATAAGCGAGCTCGAAGAGAGATTGTACTTGCGTTGTTCGCGAAAAGATCGGCCAAAAAATTTAACCCACCACCACGACCAGCTCCGCTGTTTGATCAGTTGTCGCGAAGTTAAGTCAGTGAAGCAGGGATGAATTTTTTTTCAATGTGCTCGACCGCAACTGAATGAAACCAACGACATATGGTTTGCCGCCATGTGGCACTCGTTGCGGGATTTTATATATTGCGATTAATTTAGTAATTAACGAAGATCAATTATGCAAAATTTTACTATTCGCCTTAGGACCAAGTGCGTTTCCTTACGTGCGCAGGGCGTTCTGCATTGCACAGAAGCACAATCAACTGCTGTGAAGTGCCCAACACAACCTCCTGGAAAGCTTTCCCAATTGCAAACAATATAATAGTATGCATTATCTGTGACCTTCCCACACCGAAATAGCCATACGCCGGCCACCAGAGCCAAATTCGGTGACTAGAGTGCCCATGAAAGTGGGCCCAAAACTCGCAGCGCGGTGTGGTCTGTAAGGCCGTATGATGTGGCCTGAAAGAGCGTAACAACTGACAAGATCGCAATGTGTTCATGCCTAATTTTTCAACGTCATACTTATGAAAACAGGGACAGCTGCACAGCGGAGATGCGCATGGCGATAATGACGGTAAGCCCCAAAAATGTCACATACCCAAAGAGAGAGTGCGCACAGAACGAAGTGGTTCCTGAAAAACAATGTCGAAAGCAACAACACCGCCATTGCGAACAGTAATGTGGTAGCGACACCGATGATGTAGGAAAGATTCGTAGCCACCAAACAGTAATTGTTGTGTTGGTGAGTGATATATATATATATATATATATATATATATATATATATATATATATATATATATATATATATATATATATATATATATATATATATATATATATATGTACAACTGAAGGTCCTCACGGCCACCACACATGGCATTTACCTTTCAGCCTTCGGCACGCCGGCCGTCCAACACACGCGCGCACACACCCCGCCATTGTGTCTCCAACTCCCCGCGCATCGTGTCGGCAGGCGCTTTTGTAGGCGGTCTGTAGGACGCGTGCACCCCTACCGCGCGGCACGTGTTGTTATCGGGTGGCGGTGCGCGAGATTCCATATATATATATATATATATATATATATATATATATATATATATATATATATATATATATATATATATATATATGTGACGCTATGAATGAGTGACGTGCCGTGGCTCATACGCCATACTTTTATTCTAATCACGCGCCACTTCTTCATCGTCGGCTTCTACCAGCCATCCCTGCATGCCTGCTTACGTCACAGGATTCCCCCTCCCCCCGGAAGAATGCGCGAGTTACAAACAACAAAGCATGAACAAGCAGTCTTAGAAGCAAAAAATGTCAAAATGCGCAGTAGTTCTATGTCACAATGAAGTTCCGTTAACTCGCACAAAAGACTTCACAGAAGAGGCCAGCAGTCCGGGGATATCAAGGAGAGCTCTGGTGGGCGAGGCTGGCTGTTGCGTTCGGGACAATGTAAGCATGCCTTGAACGTGAACACTGGTAATGACACAGCTGGTATTCGTGTGAAAAATGAACGAGGTTGGAAGACTTTGCAGGATCGACAGCTGGGATTTCGTAGGCGTCGTATTCTTCGTCGTGAGAGGTACACACGCCGTACAAGTAGTTTGCATGCCCGTTGATTGATGCTGATTGGGCGCTGCCTCTCTTCCTGCAGAGTACAAGGGGTGGTTCCGTGTCTCTTTGAGCGTTTTATGTGGTGAGGTCGCAGTTGTTTTGATCGAAGATGCAATCCTGATCTTTGTTGCAGAAGGGGTCCATGACGATGGTCCTTTCGGCGGTGTCTTCTTCTCGGGCTTCTTTTCAGACTGTCTTCTTTAAGCCGTGAGCGAGGTTTCGATGAGGTTTTCTTTCGCCGTCGCCCATGATGAAGTGTGCGTTGTAGTCGATTGATTTCGTCGACTTGCTTGTACTGGTCTCGCTGATGAGGCAGCCCTTCAGGAACATGACTATGATTTTCTTCACAAGTTGATGGGAAGCTGGTGCACGGTGGGCTGTTGTGTTGCTTGTCAGGCAGTGAAGGCTTGGTCAATGGTGAATGCGTGTCACCTAGCGAAAGTACCGCGCTAGGTCCTCCTGAAGCATCAAGTTGTGTAGAAGGGCATTGGCTTGGCAGTGTACTTTCCGGATACTTTAGCTCGTCTGTCACGCATGTAGCAAACTCGCGAGAGTTACAAGCAACTGAAGAGCCACTTGACGTAAAACCAGGTGGTGGTTCACGTATGCCAGACGAGTAGTGAAGCGCATCGGGTAGTTGAATATTGGCTTGATTTTTGTAGTGGAGGGGCGAAGTAGGAGATGGCGATCTTTGCGCAGATGGGACAACTGGTGGAAGGTCGGGTCTTGTGGGAAAACGTCTTGGGTGACATTCAGTCAGCTGATGCTTTGCTTTGTCTCGTGGGAATGGCCGATTCATTCTGGGTGTTCGAATGCGTGAGGAATTCTCGTGATTGTGACGACTGAGTGCGATTCTTTCCAGATGGTGGGCCATAACCGAGTCTTCGTTGTAGTTTTTAAATCGGACGATCATTTCTTCTCTGATTTTGTGCCATGATTCGTTGTTTTGAAAGATATGTGTGAGGTAAAGTCGGAAAGCCTCACCGGTGACGTAGTCGTTGAAGTTGGTGACCATCTCCCGTTCCGACCAGGATGCAGCGGTAGCGTGGTGTTCGAAGAGGTTGAACCAATCCTCCACGGGTCTATCGTCCGCTGATCCGGCGTACTTGGGGATGTCAAGGTCCACCGATGATGCCGCCATGAAGCTGGTCACTGTGTGCTGCTAGGATGTGCTTCGTTGGTCCATGTATGGTCACGGCGTCTTGTTCAGAACTTCGTCGATGATGCGTGGGCGATGAAGTGGCTGCCAGGTCTTCATCCTGTCGACTTGTGTGACGCTATGAATGAGTGACGTGCCGTGGCTCATACGCCATACTTTTATTCTAATCACGCGCCACTTCTTCATCGTCGGCTTCTACCAGCCATCCCTGCATGCCTGCTTACGTCACATATATATATATATATATATATATATATATATATATATATATATATATATATATATATATATATATATATATATATTATACGCAGGGTATATCACGTATACCTTTGCTCCCAAACGAGACTAGCCATTGTGTTTTGGATTGCCAAACGGCCTTCGGCTGCAGCGAGTAAGAATTGATAGGGTCAGCTATGGGAGCCCAAATTGCGAAACGTAGTAGAGTACACATTGGGGCTGTTTGGTTCATGATTACGAGCAGACACGTTGTACACGTTGCAGGAAATAAGTAACCGATTACAATTACAATTGCTTCCCCTAAAATGTAATTGATAATAGTGGTCAATTACAGCCGCAGGAAAGTAACTGAGCAATTACAGAAATGTAATCGATTACTTTTGCGTTACTTTCCTTCAAACTTTTATTGCCGTAACACAATAATGTAAGTTTGCTCAAACTACAACGGACTACTGTGGCTTGCATGGTAGAGAGGAGGGTGGAGGCTTGCTTGAAGGCTGGGAGGCTTACTGCGTCTTCTGTGATATAGTGTTACACGTTGTCAACTATCTGCAGGAGTTGTTTTTTGTCGCCGCTGATTCATCCACGTTTCCTTCTTAAGATGTCAGCTGCTACACTGAACACTCTCTCAGTGCATGCGCTGGAGAAAAAGGCGGTATTATAACGTAGGAAGACCTTGCGCACCAGGTCATAGTTGCGCAGTGCTTCGATGCTAGTGTCCATGTCCTGTATGAAGCGTGGCGCTTCGCTGTTGCTGGCGCTCGGGTAAGGCGTTGTAGGTAAGGTCAAGGAAAAGGTGAAAAAATAGGTTCTGTAGGGACCCCTCGTCTCACAGGACGGGTGGGGGGTCCTTTAGACCGGTCGCATATTTTTCGGGGCGAAAACTGCCACGGAAGACTGGTCACAACTTCTTTTTCGAAAAAAAAAATAAAGTAACTGATTACCGGTAATCAATTATAAGAAGACGCAATCGAATTACCCGGAACGTTGCAGTTTCGAAAATGTAATCGATTATACTTGTAACGCGTTACGTACAAGTGTGATTACGAGTAAAAAAACAGCGCTAAAACTAGAGGATGAAGAAAGGACACGGACCATGGCGCTGACTAACGAGCAGTTGTTAGTCAAGTGCCGTGGTCTGTGTATTTTCTTCATCCTGACGTTTTAGCCGTGTTTTTCCGCGAAACGTAGTTGTTCTCGTCGCTTCAAAATACACGAAGTCATCTTAGCAACATTGCGTCTTGTTTGCATGCGAAAATGATCAGCGCGAAAGGAGCATGCAAATTACTTAGCACACTTTGCGACGAGTGCGAAAGATTAGTTGGTGCATTGATATGACGGAAAGTAATCCCCCCAAAATGGGGAAAGCAAGGGTGACAGGGCAGACCGGTACACTGTCAACGGTTTACTGGATATCCAGGTACGTATGTGCACCGGGCGCCTTGGAACGAAACTAAGAGTTTGAAATGAGTGTAGTCGCTGTACCTTTACCATTGTGTTGTGCTTTCGTAGGCACTGTTACGACTAAATTAGCAGAAAAAAAAAGAAAAAGTTGCGCTAACTTTTGGTCTATATCTCGTATTTTTTGCGCTAAATTAGTGCGTAACAGTGCCTCCCGGAGCGTGACATAAAGAAGAAAACCCTTTAGGACATGTGAACGCAACTTTATCGCTACTACAATGAATTTAAGAGCTGAAATCCACTTTGATGCAAAGATTGCGATGGAATACTAGGGCACTCGATGCTGTATTGTACTGTGAATGGGGCGAACTGCAGAAGCGTGCGGTGAAATTACACAATTGACGTGGAATATATGTGACATTTTCTTTCTTCACAATTATAACTTATTACTATAAATAACGTCCCTTGTACCTTCCTTGGAATAATTGTCTGTTAGCACTCATTATTATTCAGTACTTATACGTTTATGCTAGCAAGACATTTGGCTGTATATGCTGTTCTGGCACATACGTTCAGATAGTCGCCACAGAGCACATACCGGCGTGCGCAAACTATTGCAGGATGCATGTTGAAAAGTTATATTCTCCCACAGTTTTATCGCGTAACTTGTAATAAAGTTCGGCAGATCCCACCCCGTGTGGGAATCGGTTTCATGCGAAGCAGCCAGCGAGTACTTGTATGCTGTATTTTATGGCTTCATAGCAGGAAACAGCGCAGATACACGAGACAAAAGAGGTTGACAGGACTTGTCTCGTGTATCTGCGCTGTTCCCTGCTATGAAGCCAAGCCAACAAGCTCAAGTTTACATCCTTTTAAAGTATTTTATGGCTTTAAGCCAATCGTCACGAGGCGGATCGACGTGTTTTTGTAAGTGTAGTAGCTGTGTGCACATTGTGGGCTTAGCAGGTGCATCGAAAACACTGGCGTTTAAACGATAACTTATGGTGCGACGTAACGTCAGCCCTCACGTTAGAGTACATACGCCATAAGTGCACTTTATCATGCAATCATGTGAATATCATATGTGATTTTCGCTAATGTATTCCTCCGGGGTCGAGCAATGCTTCAATATAGCTTGCTGAATCACAGGAATGCAATTGCAATGTTTATTGGAGTGCTACAAAAGCGGATCCAACACTAGAACCACAGACGTTAATCTGATATGACGCCTGTATTGTAGAGGTACATATGTAGTGTTTATTACTTTCTTGTGAGGTTACATAGCCAGCACCACAACCACAACTGACGTCGCACTGACGTTAAGCCTGCATAGGCTATTTTTCCAAGCCAGTTTATAGACCTAGCGTGGCTCTGCGATAGAATACATGATTGCCACGCAGAATGCTTGGGCTCGATTCCTGCTGGAATTCTAAATTTTATTCACCCCATTCGTCGGGTCAACGCTGCTGAGGTCGGTTTTTCTTAACGCTCAGGCATTTAAATTACTAATGTCAATTCTCGCCGTTCCTGGGTAGATATAAACTGTCAATCAGCTGTGGCGCATACCCGTACACCGTGGCCTGCGGTTAACGGGTATTTGCCACACGTGTCTGGAGGAAGGGGTTTGACGACGTAGGGGACAGGATCTTCAAGTTATTCATGCCATGACCGGACAGTCATATTCGTGAAATCCTCTTGCCCTGTATAGGAAACAAGAATTTGCTCAACTCTCATAGGAGATCCCTATGTACGCCCAATGTGAATTTCGCTGCATGCATTGTTTTACATACATACCGACATTACACCAAGGGAAGATGGAGGCTTGAAGTGATGAAAAACCTTTGAACAGGGAATGCCGCTTGAGCCAACGTTTCAACAAGTCCTCACGTCGAAACATTGGTTGCGGAGAAATATTGCTTTATGCATACATTGTATTACGGAAACTCCATCACACAGAGCAAAGGTCCAAACCTATTCGCCGCGAGATCGGGCTGCAGGTGGCAGCACCGTCGCCGCGCTAGTGTGGATAGGCGGTTGTCGGCGCGTATAGAAGCGCACACAACAGCGCTTCGTTGTGAGCGATTTGACCCGATTTGCGGCAAACAAAATGCGTTGACTGCAGCTTTCTGGTAATATGTTCGCTCTTCATTCCCGAATTAATGCACGAAGCGCGCCGAACGTTACTACAGTTGAAACCCGCAATGACGAAATCGGCGGGGAAAGCACAAAATTTCGCTCTTGCAGGAATTTCCTTGGCGCGAGAATACGGCAGAAAAGAGATGGAATTTACAAAAAAAAAATTTTATTTCCAAAAGTCAGTGAGTTTGCTTTGGTGGGCCTTACCATGCAGCGATTTCATGCCTCTCGATCGGGAATCTCGTTTGCCACGGCACAAACTTCGCCCCATGCACTGGTAAGTGACGGCAGCAATGCGCTGTCACCAGTACCGGCATCAAAGTGCGCCTACAGGTGAACCTTCTTCCGGCTCCGCTGGATCAGCGCGGATCAGCGCAGAATCGTGGACAGCGAGCTGCACGCAACGCCGAATTCTTCGGCGATGCCCATTTTTTTCCTGCCCTTTTCCACCTCACTGATGATTACAGCCTTAGCTTCCAGCGTGATGAACTTCCGCTTTTTCGTAGGAGGGGGCATCTTCGCAGGCAGCGACATAGGACGAAGCAATCGCAACACACAGTTCACGTTGCACCAAGCGACCAAGCAAACGCTCCTGAAATGGCTCCACACACGCGACCATGTGCGCGCAAAGCTGAGAAAGCCAAGTACTGAGCCAAGTCAACGAACGAAACTCCATGAGGAATGTGGATTTGGCTACGTAGTCCGCGATAATGAGCAGGTGTTTCGGCAAGCCATCATCATCATCATTGTCGCCAGCTTTATGTTTTTTTTGTAAAACAATGACGGCGGCTGCTTCTCAAGTGCGCTGTAGCGATAGTTTTGCGCAATTTAAGTGTAGCATGAATGCATTTCTGCAGTTTTCGAATGTAGTTAATGTTGCGAGAGTAGATTATTTGCGCACTCGTGTT
The DNA here is from genome assembly GCF_013339695.2 of Rhipicephalus sanguineus. Classification (NCBI taxonomy): domain Eukaryota; kingdom Metazoa; phylum Arthropoda; class Arachnida; order Ixodida; family Ixodidae; genus Rhipicephalus; species Rhipicephalus sanguineus. The sequence goes on from NC_051176.1 coordinate 98,025,693, forward strand.
TCAAAAATTTCGTTAATGAGGGACTGCGGTATGAATATATTTCGTAGTCGCGAGTTACGAAGTGCACTGACTCCCATGGGCGTTCGCCGGTGCTCCGAAATATTTCGTTGCGGTGAAAACTTCGTTCCCTCGAGATTTCGTTATCGCGGGTTTCGACTGTATTACTTGTGAGAGTAGCGCATTCTGCCAACGAATAGGTTGCCCGCCTTCGGCAACAGTCGGCGTTTTCGCAATGGATGACGTTTTCTTGTTTTATTTGCGCACGTTTAGCTTGTGTTCCACCTACTATATGCACTGCTGTAGCGCGACTGAATTAATTATTCACTTCTTGTTCATCTGGATACCCCCCAACAAAGAGAAAGCTCGCATTCCTGCACGATGAGTTCAAATAGCACTCTGTGCACTGCGTGCTCAAATATTCATCCGCATTTCTTATTCAGTTCTTCATGAAATATAGGACAGTTGATAGATTTACTGAGGAAAGCTACGTGGCTGACAGAACTTTAGCGCTGCGGGGACGTTTAACACGCACAGGCTTGTTTTTATTCCAGTAACGGTACGCAAAGGTAACTGTACAGCACGGAGCTTTCTTCGATTGATTAATTGCACGAGAGTAATGAAAAAAAGGCCTGGTTATTTCACGGGACCAAAGTACGTTTTTCATGCGAATAATGTCCGCTGCCTTCCGTCAATCTATAACAACAAGATAATTTAAGACAATTTAAAGAAAAAAAGATGTGGCTTCGCGTGAATTACTACGACATAAATGTAAAGCAAGCCGTTTGGATTAATTTTGACCATCAGGGCTCTTTAACGCGTACCTTAATCTAAGTACGCGGGTGTTTTTGTATAAATTTCGCCCAAAGTTAAAATTGCGCGAGGCAACTCAGTTTTGCGATTTCCGGGTCATTCCATTTTCTGTTCTTTTAAGGGGACAATTTAAGTACCGAAGTGTCAGGCGTGACTTGACAGAAATGTTTCTGTGTAGTGGGACTAGGACCGTACACAACTAAAGCTCGTCGCGTAACCTATAACGACAGTCCCGAAGTTATGCACCTAACCACAACGCGCAAGTGTACGAGAGCCTTTTTTTTTACCACCGACCTGCTAAAAGGCTATATATTCACATGAGATTTAATAATTCTCATCTTTAGGGCAACGCCTAGTGCACTTTGCAATGCGCTTGAACCACAGAGCGGCACCTACACTGATATGGCTCTCGTGAACGGAGGGTACGACGACCACACACAGCACTCTCGACAAGTGCACTCACTGATATTATTACAGTACATATATAGCCGATCAAGGCCAAATGCTTCTTTACATCGTGTCAGGCATACGTACTGTCGACCGCAAAAGTTTGCGGGATGTGCAGCGCGTGGCGGAGCGACGGAAAACTGCATTGCTGCGTCACCTACCGTGATGCGGCGGGTGTTGAGGCTATCGGCCTCGGCGATTAGCGACGTCGCGTTTAGACAACGTGCCGTTGCCGGATCTAATCGCGGAGACTGCGGTCGATAGCCTCAACACCCGCCGCATCACGGTAGGTGACGCAGCAATGCAGTTTTCCGTCGCTCCGCCACGCGCTGCACATCCCGCAAACTTTCGCGGCCGACAGTACGTGCGGTTAAAGTTGCACTAACGCAACGGAACAAACCGCCTTTTGAACGACGTACGCGCACGACGTACGCGCACATGCAAACACAACGTGGCTAGCAGACGACGCATGGAGCAATCCACACTAGGCGCGGTTCAGCCAGCAGCAGCCAGGCGGCGACTCCACTCGATCTCGCGGCCAATACATCTAATCATCACTATATCTTCTATGTTGTCCCACATTTATAATTATTTTGCAAATATGACTGATGTCATTAATAAAATAATAAATACCCCCCCCCCACCCACCTCATCAAACCACCTAGGACTCATTGAATTTCTGTTCACGTCCCGCAGCCGTTGAAATCGGGTATTCGAGGCAACAAAGCACGGAAGCAAACTTGAGGGTGGCGAAATGCAACACCCGCATGCTTAGATTTAGGTGCGCGTTAAATAACCACGGGTGGTCTAAAAAAATCCGGAGTCCCCCACTTCGCCGTGCCACATAATCATATCGTGGATTTGGCACGTAAAAGCCCCAGTAATCGTTGTAATAAATCTAAGTACATGGGCGTTTTCGCATTTCGCCCCCATGAAAAATGCGGCCTGCGTGACGAGGAATCAAACTCGCATCGTTGGTTGCTCTAGATCATTTGGTTGCTTATAGACAGGTGTGCGCATATAAGAAAACAGAACGGCGCACCACCCGGCTTTATTCATATCATTGCCATTGTGCGGCTAGTCGATTTTTAACATTCTATTTTTTTTAATATAAGGGAGCATATGCTCTTGAAAAGAAATCTTCTTATGTTCCTAAACCTCCATTGTCCCATAATAGTTCGTAAAATCCAAGTAAAAACTGACCCACACACAGCCAGATGATCTATGAGAGCACGACAAAGTGCCTATAGGAAGATTGTTGCAGGGAAGAGGGAAGGTAACTTGACAAAAATGAAATACGGACCCCAACATTGCCTTCACTCTGCTAAATACAACGTAGCACAAGGGAAATTTTCTGGTCTGCGTTCTGCTAATGCGATCGATCTCAAGATATCAATATCAACGCGTTAACCCCATTAAAAACAATACCATGCAGGAGACCATATTTAGTTTTTCATGTCAGCCCTTTTGTGGCGCGTGTCCAACTTATGCATTTTGAAAACGCAGTTTTTTTCTTGCGAAAATACTAACGATTTCGTCCAGGGTAATCCTAATTGTATTGTTTTAACTTTTTGATTTGCGAGTTTTTCTTTAAACTTGTTCAAGATCCCAACGCTCGCAGAATTTCAACATGTGCGATCCCTCGTCAGAACACTTTCTCAAGAGCTCTCAGTGTTCGGGGATCAATGACATACGACGAATGACAAGCAAGAGGCTGAAGACGCTGAAACTGCATAGCCGGTTCACAGGCCAAGAAGTAGAACCACCAAAAATTACTGTAATCAAGCTCCATCACAGCTCGGTCTGCAGACTGTTATGCTTACTCGTTCCATAGGCGCCTCATCGTTCTTTCACGGTCACACATCTCCTCAGGTCGAGACAGTGTAGCGCAAGAAAAAAAGTAATTTACTCAACAATTTCACCCCAGCATTTTGTGGGCTCCAAAAACGCAGTTCTGAAAGTGCTACTCGACAGTGTTAGTGCGGTTCCTACTAGGATGGCAAACAACAGTTCGTTCTTGTGAGGGCTATCTTCACACTGCAGCGGGCTTCTAACGTCATGAAAAACAAGCTTCACTTCCACCCCTACACTCGGCAAGGCTCTTATCGCAACAACAGAGAGGGCGCTCTGGGCGGCTTTTCAGAGAACCTGTCTGTGGAGTGAGGTACTCCGTGTTGATTCAAGCTTCATTGAAATATAGCCACAGAGGTGCGCTTACTATCGTTGAAATCTGCGCAAGCGTGAAGTTCTACTTCATGACGAATAGCGTCAAGGGTTGGCTATGTTTTATGCGTTTGCATGTGTAGCGTACGTGACTCTAATGCTGCAGCATGCATGCGCTTTGTGCTTTGGCCCGCCTCTTTGTTCAGAAGAATGCCCGAACGTGAAAAAGAATGCGGCAGCTTGATGGTAAGGGTCATCAATCAAAGCCACGAACGGAAGAACAGCCAAAGAAAAACAGCACTTAAATTGACAGTGGTCATCAATTACTGTAAGCGCGACAATAAACAGTACAACTTCTAACAAAAAACAAGAGCTCGAAAGTTAAAGGAATGCTTCTTTCTTTCCCAGGCAGCCCCATCTCGTAAAACGCACCGCCTCATTAAACAAGCTTTTGACAGCAAGCCATGGCTACTGCCTCGCTGTCCATAAACAAAACTAAGTCCGTGTTTGCACTAAAAAAGAAAGAAAGAAAACAGCACGTGACACCTGTTAAAAAAAATCAGTAACGTCTTCCAATAGAAGAGGCTGGCGCCTTTACCTGGCACCGGCTACTCCTTCTCGCTTAGCAAACAGACAAAAAAAAGAAGACCAAAAAACAAACAAACACATAGAGTCCCTTGTGCATTCGCCTAAGACGACTCGAAGGAGAAAGGAATCTTCTTTTCCTTCTCAGTCGATATGTAAATCTTGCCCAATCCCCCTTCCGTAAAGTTTCTGCCCCTAACGTGGTTTTGCACTGCTTCCGTCCTTTGACCATTCGGCAGTGTCATGTGATGACCTATTCATTTAATTGCACAGTATGTGAAAGCCCTTGTGACGTCGTGATGACATCACAAATTTTGGCTACATGTGACGTTATGATGACGTCATATGGTGACGTCATGACATGATGATGATTTTTTACATCATTCGTGCTGACGTCGACGCCGTGGGGTGACGGTCAACGTCGACGGTCAGTTTTCGCGTTCGAAGAGGTATCTAAGGCTTTCGCCTCAAAAAAAAAAAAAAGTCTCCGAATATGACACACAGTGTGCCATATTTTCCCTGAAGGGCCCGCGGCAACGAGGAGGAGCGTGCAACGAATTTTGTTGGTGTTCCTGCGAGACACTCGGCTGTTCAACACTTGGCGACATACCCCTACAATTCAGGAAATGCTCAGGCGGCACAATTGCCGGCCATGCAGGCCAGGCTAACCCCGCCTGCTGTAACATCACCACCACCACCACCGCCACCTATAAGACAACACAATCAGTCAATGAAAATGAACAAGTACACTATAGTGGACTTCTTCGCTAAATTGTCGTGAGTGAGTCTACTTTTATTTATAAGTTCGTGACGCTAATTAATTAGTAAGGGAAGAGGAGTAGCCGGAGCCATGCATAGGCACCAACCTCTCCTTAAACACATTTAATAAAAAAATAACTTCTTTTCCTTGCGCGGGCATTTAAACTCCCTTGGACAACCGAATAAAATCCGAACGTCCACGTCCTAAGCAGCTGTCCGGGGGACACCCGATGGATACCAATGTCGGATCAAATTTTTAAATGCGTTTGGTTTTCTCCACCGGACGTCCTCGGGACATAACGTGCAGGACATATTCGCCATCGCGTACGATTTTAACTTGTTTCGGGCTTTATTTGCGAACTTCTGGTTTTCGGTACATATGACTCAAGGATATGTCTGAAGGCCATCATGCGCGCGATATGTCGACTTTTCAACAGAAAATGTGATGTACATAATTCACGCCGCTTTTCAAGTACTTATAATTAGAGCAACCAAGCCTATATATCGCTTTCAAACTCCTCAATCATCTCTTACATCGCAGAAAGCGCGCCGCGCCCGAGAAAACCCGCACGCTGCCAGTATGGGCATCACGGGTGTTTATTGCAAGCTGCAATCAATGTCAAGATTGCCCCGCCACGGTGGTCTAGTGGTTATGGCGCTCGACTGCTGACCCGAAGGTCGCGGGATCAAATCCCGGCCGCGGCGGCTGCATTTTCGATGGAGGCGAAAATGTTTGAGGCCCGTGTACTTAGATTTAGGTGCACGTTAAAGAACCCCAGGTGGTCGAAATTTCCGGAGCCCTCCACTACGGCGTCTCTCATAATCATATGGTGGTTTTGGGACGTTAAACCCCAGATATTATTATTATTAATGTCAAGATTTGCATTATGCTCTAAATCATTTTTATTGGCGCGGAGCAAGGGAACAAAGGCGGCGAATCTGCCTCCCCTGTAATATATTGGGAGGATCCAAGCTCGTGCAGCGCTTAATAATTTCATTCTGGAAGTATTAAGGAAAATAAATTTTAAGTAACTGTATTTTATTTTATAAAAAAATTGGCCGCGCATCTGCGTGCTTCGCTGCAAATGCGGTCGAAAGACTATTGTCTTCTGCCGGCCGTACTACATGAGTCCTCCTCCTCCTCTATGTTGAATCGCCGCATATGGCTCAGCGTCGATTTCAGCACAGCACAATAAACACTAGCATTTACAGCGCAGCCTAAGAAACACTAGGGTCTTTAGAATTACGTATTTATGTATTTTCTACTAAAGGAACACACCATCTAATACTTACGTATTGATGTTGCGCCTCAGGTATGCGTAATATTTGCTTTTTGATCGACAATGTTCACAAGTATGAACCCCGCTACCAGTGCAAGATGGCTGGACGTTGAGCATGTGGTTAAACTTTGGCCGGGTTCCTGAATCGGTGGCAGACAGACAGACCAAAATATCTGCCTTTAGGAAAGACTGTCGTCTTTTATGATTGACGATACGTCGTGCAAAGTCACGCCGAGACGGCGACGCCCTTTAAAACAAATTGCACATATTTTGAAGCCACAAATCCTCCTCGATCGTTGCAAGCGACAAAGCGACTACGGTTGATCTGCGGTTGTCACGCGCATCTTTCCCCTCCATGGCAATGAAAACATAAATACAATAAAAGAGCTCGTGCGCCCGTTGAACATCCGCATACCCGCCCTAGACAGCCGCAGGACACCTGCTGGATTGCCAATTAGTATGCGCCTTACAGTCCTGTGGATTAGAGCTGTGCACGGGCCGTATTTCCGAGCCCCGGCCCGGGCCCGCTGACTTTGTCGAATGCCCGCCTGAGCCCGACGGCAAACGGCTGCGAGCCCGCCCGGCCCGGCCCGACGTACGAAAACATAATCCCGGCCCGGCCCGGCCCGGCTTTTTGAAGGTTCGCTGCGAAAACAAAACATCGTGTTCCGGTACTTTGGCATTTTATTGGGCATATCGAATATGATCAAACGACACACGACGAACAGTCTCTATTACACCGATTACAAATTACAAGTAGACGGCCTCATGCCAGTAACAATGGAGTTCGCTCGCCAAAGCCGTCACGTGTATGGGGTTTGCCGATGCAAGCGTGAGCTTGCACGAAGGCGATCTACGTCGGGTCGCTCGTCGCTGTCGCGTGCATTTTTACTCATATGGGATTTGGTCTTAAATCTAACGCGAACAGTCGCGTGGCGCCGTCAATAGCTCAGGTGGTGTTACTTCTCTGTTTGTAGGAGTGCAACAGGGGCAGTGCTTTAGCTGCTCCCCTTTTATTTAAAGTAGCGAATGGAAAGGAAAAGCGGTAAAGGGCGGTCGCGGAAAAGGCGCTGTATGCGTGCTGGAAAACAATTCCCGCTCCTTCTCTATATTTCGGGCTTGAGTCGGGCTTTGCGCCGTGCCCGAGCCCGGCACCATAAAACTCGAAGTAGCCCGAGCCCGGCCCGGGCCCGAGGTGAAAATACGACGGCCGGCCCGAGCCCGGCCCGCGGGCCGGGTCGGGCTCGGGCTTTCGGGCTACCCGGAGCCCGTGCACACCTCTACTGTGGATGTCCGCTGTACGCCTATCGGCTATTTGCGGATGACCACTGGACGACCAAGACATCCAGAAGTGGATATCCACTGGACGCCCATCGGTGTTTAAATGCCCAATGGGTAGTAACTGCGCTATCAGACATAACCTCTTTAAAACGCCCTAAGCCTATATACTCCCGACAATCATATAATTTTTAGACGACACTAATATTTCAAATTGAAGTAAGATAGTATTAGCTTCTGAAAAATAACTGTTAAGCGACACATACTTTTCTCTGAAGACCTGCTGGGTGATTCCACGTAAGATCGAGCAAACGATGGCTAGTCGACCTCTCAAATTTATTTCAAAATTTTATATATTATTGCCTGATGAGTGGAAAGAAGAGATCCGCAATTTGTTTTGTCGCCAAAAATTTTTTCAAAGCACAGGAAATCAATAATGACGAAGAGGTGGAGTGGAGCGCTCATCCGCTCTGCTGTTCGCCAACTTTCGTTATGAATTGCAAAAAATATATTAAAGTTAGGTAGCTGAAAGTTTTTTAACTAAATATATGCATGTTTATGCTTCGGCTCAGGTACTTTTGGTTTTTATGTGTAGTGTAGATGTTTTTATAAAAAAACCTCAAAATTGCCCCAGGAAACGTTATTTTCTTTACTTTGAAAGCCTTTATCTCAAAAATCCTTGTAGAAGAGCGACAAAAATTCCGCATTACGTTCTTCGCATGCTTATCTACAAAAGTGCCGAATTTTATAATTATATGACGTTTCAGTAAAGAGATATGATCAGGCTAAGTTCAAGAAAACACCAAACAATGGAAACTTCTGACGACAATTAAAAAAAAAAAACCATTTTTTATATTTCTTAAACTTTGTCCACTTATTCTCCTCCACATCAGCTTTCACAATCATTGAAAACATGTTGCATAATGTCGTTGCCCTAATAGTTACGGCCCCTCCAATGAGACCCTTAGGCAAGGACTGGCAATTCCGACTTCTTGCCCAGCAAGTGTATAAAATGCAGGCAGGATTGAATTGCTTTTTATTAAAAGGCCAGCAGTTACCGAAAAGGGTGTCGCCGGCACTGAAGACGTTAATATTGAAATTATTTCGTCACTGCAGTAGCCACGAGCGCGGGGCTCCCGAGAAGGCGCGCGTTGTAAGAGACGGCGCAGTGAGAGCTCGTTTTCGCGTCCTCAGACCGATTGAGTTCGAAAAAACAACACCTCTGGGGTGACTTGAACGCACGTACACCGGTAGTCGCAGTGATCTGGTTAATGACGTCGATTTCTTTTTCAGGGCGCATAAGAACGTCATCGTTAAACTGTGCGTTCCGTGAAGATCTTTCACTGCAGTGGTAGCAAAGCACGCGTAGCACAAGTAGACCGTCTCACTGACAGTCACTGATCTTTCGGGTGTTAAACGTTCCTTCAAAACGTATATGCCTAGGTCGGTACCTCTGGGAAAGTTTGGCTTCTTTGCAATAATTAAAGGAGTACTGACACGATCTTGAGACATTGCAAAAGGGACATTTTTTGCTTCGTTGGTATGCAATGTCAACGCTGTCCACACACTGGAGTCGGAGAACACGTATAAAATATTTTAATTTGACTTTGAACTTTTCGTCGCTGAGCATCTGCAAGCCAGCTCCACTACAAGGACATTATCGCGACGAGTCAAGACAGTTCCCCCGAGTATGCGATTTCTGCGTCCTGCATGCAGCCTAAATCGTAGAAATCGCTGTCTGGGTAACTGGATGACAATTCACTCACCGTTGCTTATGTGCACCACGAGCAGATGATGGATTTGCCGCTAGTGCGTCGCGAGTTTCTCTATCTCCATGACGTCACACTGCTAATGAACGACGCTGAGAAGCCACCCTCTCGATATCGAAACCAGAAGTGTCTTTTTAAGGTGGCGCTAATTAAAATATGTACGGTGCATTCCCAGGCACCACAATAGTCGTTTTAGGTTTCTCGACACCAGTATTTTTATTTAGAGCAACAATCCGAAATTTTTTTTAAATTCGTGTAATGTACTCCTTTAAGCTTCTTGTGCTTCGAAAGGTAGTCTCCACAATACACTCATTCCGAGCTATACTTTCTTGCCATGAGACGCACAGGAGGAGTAGAGTAAGAGCAAAGCACAAGAACTATCCGCGCCGAATGAAGTGGGAACAGCGCACCGAACGCGCGGCCAGTTCAAGCCGTCTGCTGCCGACATCTCAGATAACTAAGTGCATCCGGTTACCGATAGTTTTCTTTTTTCTTTCCTTTGACATTCCATATTTGCTTTGCCACTGGAGCGCCACGTTCATGCTTTCCACTGATCGCAACT